>NC_087580.1:65733876-65924066 GCF_036250125.1 Pseudopipra pipra | reverse complement strand
GATCCAGGGGCAGCCATCCCGGATGGCATTCCAGGGGAACGCCATCCCAGCCCCTCACCACGCTCCCAGGCAGCAATTCCTGCCCAATATCCCATCGAAACCGGTGGGAAGCCACTCCCTGTGTCCTGTCCCTCCATGCCTTGTCCCTGATCCCTCTCCAGCTCTCCTTTAGCCACTGGAAGGGGCTCTAAGTCTCCCTGGAGCCTTCCCTTCTCCAGCTGGACACCTCCGAGGACGAGCACAAACCTCGTGATGCACATGGATATCATGACCCACCTAATTCCCACTCCGAGATATTCCCGTAGGGCTCCAGCACCCTCGAGCCCCCCCTTCACCCCAGATGGACACCAAGGAGGGACCACATTCCAAGCACTGCATCCCTGCTCCTCCTTCCTGAGCCCCAGGAAAGGGGAATGCTGCAGGAAGGAGGGATTTTCACCTATTCCATGCAGGAGCAGCAGTGAGTGACATTGGCACAACACTGTCCCTCGTCTCCTTCCACCTGGATGGAACAGGGATGAATCCAGGGCATGGCACCCACCTCAACCTGAGCGTGACCTGCCCACTTCCCAACAAAGGCTGGGAAGATCCACAGAAATGTCAGCCAGCTGTGGCTGCATCATCTGGACAACCGGAGGGGGGAGAGAGACAACTTGTCTTTGGAAAACCAACCGGGAAAAAGCCCTTTGGAAGCTTAAAGAATAAAGAGATGAAGGATCAAACCCCCTGTGGTGACCTGGGGGATGCACCCACATCCCGATGGGATTTGGGGATACCTGCTCCCTATCCAGAAACTGCAGCAAGCAAAACTAAAGCTCCCAAAATGGAAACAAACCCCTTTTTTTTCCTCCAGAATTTCTCTGGAATTTGCCTGAGCTGCAACAGCTGCTGCATTAATAATATAAGGAAAAATGGGATTTCTGAGAGGATTCAAGGAAGACACAAAGGCACTGAGCTGAAAAGGCCCCGTTCTCCAAACTAACCAATTATTAATCCCCTGCTTTTCCTGGGAAGGGCTGGAAGGGGTTTGTGTCACTCTCACCCTCCAGGATCCCCCCATTGGCAGGGATAAATCCCCCTTTTTTGGCTCCAGCACAAGAAGCAGATGTGAAGGGCTCCTTTCAAATGAAATTCCCCAAAGCTGAGCTGATGCAGCTCCACATCAAAGGCACCCAAACCCCATCTCCTCCCCCTTCCCAGATAATTGCAGGGATCTGGTGTCCTTTGGAAAAGGTAGAGCTCCAAGTCAGGTAAATAATGATGGTGGGTTCCCTCTGCCCCAGCCTCTGCTGCCTCCACTTCCCAGGGCTGGGAATTCTCTCCTGTATTCCTGCAGATCCCTTTCCTGGCAGCAAGGAGCATCCCAGGAGGGATGGAGGGACAGGACACAGGGAATGGCTTCCCACTGGTTTAGATGGGATATTGGGAGGGAATTCCTGGCTGGGAGGGTGGGGAGGCCCTGGCACAGGTTGCCCAAAGGGGCCGTGGATTCCCCATCCCTGGAATTTGTTCCAGGCCATGTTGGAGCAACTTGGTCTATGGAAGGTGTCCCTGCCCATGGCAGGGGTTTGGAATGAGACGATCCTTAAAATCCCTTCTATCCCAAACCATTCCATGGTTCTACAATGGAGTTTTCCAGGTCCACATTCCCATATGATTTCTATGACAGATCTAAACCTCTCCAAGTTCATAATCCATGAATCACCACTGCAGAAGGACCCATATTCTGCAGTATCCCTCTCCACCCTCCCAGTGCAGCCAGAGGAGATGGATAATTATCCCTAATGAACCCCAGCACAGACTGGACTCTGTCCACCCACCCTGCACCTCCCACTGGGATTTGTTCCTTGGATTCCCTTGCTGACCTTGGGAAGTCACAGCTTTACGGCCCTTAATTGAGGAAAATCCGCTCCTCCCACCCCAGCAGGACCTTCCCGTGGCCAAGAGGGGCTGGAATTTCTGTAATTCCTCTAAATGGGCAACAATGGAGCTGGAAATGGAAAATTAGGGATCTGGAAGGAAGGAGCAAGCGGAAAAGCAGGAATGTGCTCCACATTCCTTTGTCCTTTTTGCCTTCCACTCTTAGCTCTCTCCCTTCCTGACTCCTCTGTCCTTCATTATCCCCTTTCCTGTGGTGATGCTCCAAACTGGCAAAAATTCCCGACTGCACAGGCGTGGAAACTGGCCCGAATTCCAAATATAATCCCAAATCTAGGCCAGGGGTATATTTGGCAAACACAAATCCCTGCCAGATTTACACAGCTCTAATAATAAGGTGACGAGGACCGTGGCAGGATTAGGGACGCGGCTCCCTCGGCCCTCCCAGAGTGCCAAAAGAGTTTCCTTTGACTTCTATTCACCCTTCCCAATGGATCTCACACCATCAACTCTGGGGGACGGGAACTGGGAGGGAAAAGAAACTCCCAAAAGACCAACCAACCCTATTTTGGGATTGGGGGAGCTTGGATGTGCTGTTTCCCATCAGCTCCAGGATGTGTTGCTCCCCATTAAGCAGGAACACAAGTCCACACTAAGCATGGAAGACAGGAGGAGGCTCCCAGCATTCCTAATGGATTTCCACAGCCCAGGTTGCCATTCCCTTTGGAGCCCATGTTCTGTTCCATGCACCAGGGAAGCTGCAGGTTCCCACCACTCTCTTTCCTTCCTTATCCATCACTAAAGTCCTTTTTACATGTTTAAACCTCGTAAAATCCCTCATCACCCTCATTCCCATCCCAGACCATCCATCTCCAGTCAGGAGGAGAGGGACATCCCCTTGTGCCACATCCACATCCACAGCTGTGCATGCCCAATCCTGGAATGTCCAAGGCCAGGTTGGACAAGGCTTGGAGCAATCTGGGCTAGGGAAGGTGTCCCTACCCATGGCAGGGGGTTGAAATGAGATGATCCTTAAAATCCCTTCCAACCCAACCCATCCAGGATCCTATAAAAAATAAACTGTATTAGGAGGAACTTTTTAGGGTTTTTGTAACTAGAGGAACCGTGTCCCAATGCCCATGTCCAAGCCATGTCCAAGTGCCCATTCCAATGTCAAGGGCTCGTCCCTGTGGCAGGACTCTCCCACCCAGTTTCTGCTGGATTTTCTCTTCCCTCCCTTTCAAGTGCAGCCTGTTCCCCTGAGCCCTGTCTCCTCAGCAAATCCCATTACACGATGGAACAAATATGTGGAGGGAACAAGCCGAGCTTCAAAGCCCAGGCCCTTCCCAACATTTTCCAGGTGTGCACCACATGAGCGGAGCCCGGGATCGTGACTGCTGGGGGGGGTGATGACAGCTCCTGAGAACGGGATCAAAACCATCCCACATGGAAAAAGAATATCAAAGCCAGGCACAGACTCACTCTGCCAGGCAAAGAGGGGGGGCTGACTCCAAGAAATCCTCCTGGGAATGCCGAGATGGGGAAACAGAGGAGGCAAACAGGACACGCTGGGTCGGCCACGCTCTGACAGCACTTATGGGGTTACAAACTAGATCCCAACTAACACGGCTTCCCACCAGGATGGGGGCAGGAAAGCAACTCCCCAGGTGGATCTGAAAACAGAGATATCCAGCCTGTGGAAGCCAAGTGCTCCCGAGGGGATCGCATTGTTCCCCATCGCGAGGGGGGTCTGCATAGCCCCCCACCATGAGGGGAGCCCACACTGGCCCCCACCATGAGGGGAGCCCACACTGCCCCCCACCATGAGGGGAGCCCACACTGCCCCCCAACATGAGGGAGGACCACATTGCCACCTGGAATGAGGGGGGTCACATTGCCACCTGGAATGAGGGGGGTCACATTGCCCCCATCATGAGGGAGGTCCCCACTGCCCATCGTCATGAGGGGGGTCCGCACTGCCCTCAGCAGACCCCGTGAGGGGTTTCAGGCCCCTCAGACCCTCGTCCCTCAGCAGACCCTTTTAGGGGTTTCACACCTCACCATTTCTCAGCAGACCCTTGAAGAGTTTCGTGCCTCTCGGCCTCCATAGCCCTCAGCAGCCCCTGTGAGGGATTCACGCTCCTCAGCCCCCCCAGCCCTCAGCAGCCCCTGTGAGGGGTTTCCCGCCATTTTGAGCCCTCAGCCCCGTGAGGGGTTTCCTGCCCTTCGGACCCCCCAGCCCTCAGCAGACCCTGTCAAGGGTTTCAGACCCCTCATTCCCCTCAAACATCAGCAGACCCTCAAAGAGTTTTGTGCCCCTCAGACCCCCCAGCCCTCAGCAGACCCCATCAGGGGTTTCAGACCCTCAACACACAGCAAACCCTTCTAGGGGTTTCAGACCCCTCAGCCCCCCAGCCCAACCCTCAGCAGACCCTTTTAAGTGTTTTTTACCTCACCATTTCTCAGCAGACACTCAAAGGATTTTGCAGCCTCTGCAACCTTCAGCAGCCTCCGTGAGGGGTTCACGCTCCTCAGCCCCCCAGCCCTCGGCAGCCCCGTGAGGGGTTTCCCGCCATTTTGAGCCCTCAGCCCCGTGAGGGGTTTCCCGCCATTTTGAGCCCTCAGTCCCGTGAGGGGTTTCCCGCCATTTTGAGCCCTCAGCCCCGTGAGGGGTTTCCTGCCCTTCAGAACCCTCAGACCCTTTGAGGGTTTTTTTCAGCCCCCCCCAGCCCTCAGTATCCCACTGAGGGGGTTTTGTTTAATTATTTCTTTTTAAATGCTTTTTGGATGCTCAGCGCACAATGGGGCCAGTCCTGGAAATGAAAATCAAGAAGGCAATGGGGAAAGGCAAGGCAGGGGGAAGGATATAAAATCATGGAATGGCTTGGGTTGGAAGGGACCACCTTGTTCTAACCTGCTGCCATGAGCAGGGACACCTTCCACTATCCCAGGTTATTCCAACCTGGCCTTGGACACTTCCAGGGATGGGGAAGCCACAACATCTCCAGGCAATCTGTGCCAGGACCTCCCCACCTTCCCAGCCAGAAATTCCTTCCCAAAATCCCATTTAGCCCTGCCCTGTGGATGCTGAGGGCACTAAGGATGATCAGGAGGTGTTTGGCTGGATAAACATGGAATAGTCCTTTTTCTGCTCTTATTTAAGGATTCTGGGATGTCTCCTCTCTAGTTTAATCCCTCCACTGATATTCTCACCCACCGTGTGATCCCCCAGTCTGGAATAATCCCTATTTCCTTCAATATTTCTCACCTCTCTCCTGGGAAATTTAGAGCCGATTCTGGCATCTGTTCCCCGTCCTCTTTTGTGAACACTGAGGCGAAAAATCCATTTATTTTTCAGCAGTGTCTACATCATCTGTCAATAAATTCCCCTTTCCAGCTCTGAGAGGTCCTAAAAATTCCCTGTTCCGGCCTCATGCTCCTTCTGCATCGCAATAATCTGTCGGGATTGTTTATCTTCACCCCCTGCCTCTCCCTGCGCTCTCAGCTCCTCTTTTAACACTAAATCTCATCCCACACCTTCCCTGAACTTGGAATTTTACACCTTTTATTCCTGGTTTCCTTTCCTTCCATTCTTTTTTAATCCAACCTGCTTTTCATGGATAATTCCCTCAAATATAAACATAAACACCCACAAAGCCAAGCATTGCAATATTTGATCCTTGGCCTGATTGCTTCTTTCCCAAATCTATTCAGCGGGTTTGCTTCCCAGAATATCCCTCCCCATCCCTCCTTTTTGGAATATTAAGGCAGCAAAAGTCTATGGGATAAAGGGATAAATGGGAATACTCTGATTTTTGTTAGAAAGGAATATAATGGAATTAAAGTGCTGCTGGTTCCCGTTAAATCCATGCTCCGGAGCTTTTCCTTTCGCGTGTCCCAGGATCAAAGTGTCCCCCCAGCCTTGTGTGGTGGGAGAACTGGTGCTGCCCGTAATTCCGACCATATGGCAGAGGGATATACTGGCATGAGGCTGCAGAGAATTCCTGGACCCTCCTGTCATCCCTCAGACTGGACTGACCTATTCCGTGCCTCCATCCCAATGCAGCCAGAGAGCCGAGGGAAGAGTCATTCCCGGAACAATCCCGAGGACGGGAATTCACATTTTAACTATAAAAATCAAAGGATTTTTTGCTTCCAGAGCGGCACGTTTTCCCACAGAAAGGGAGGATCACTCTGTCTTGGATGGAGACAGAAAATCCCGGCAGGAATTCAGGGAGCCCTTAGTTTTAAGCACCACAGTGCAAAGCTTGTCCTAAAGCTAAACCGGCAGCACAGCTCAGTCCCCCCATCCCTCAGATCCATCATTTTCCAGCAGAATCCACCAAAGCTCCCCAAAACAAGTTGCTTTTCTGTCTGCAGCTCCTCCTTGAATTCCCCACCTCTCCAGGCTGGGAAGTTCAGACTGCGGGGCCGGGCTCCGAGCGCTTATTAATTAAACTGGGCTTTGTTGGCCACTCTGGGCTTTAACCAGGAGCATAACAAACCCATTGTTTTTCCCTGCCCAACGGACCGTGACCGCCTATGGAAATGACCCACTAATTCACCAAATTGGTTTTGTTTCCCAGATTTTCCCACATGTCCATTTTCCAGCTGTAATGCAAATCCCAACCCGGCGTGTCCCCCCGAACAGCCCCGGGATCCCTGGGTGAGGCTCAGGAAGAAACACTCCAGCCACAGAAACTTCATCCAGGAAACTCCAGGAAACTGGAATTCAGTCAGAAACCCCTGGGGTTTTTTGGTGTTGGGTTTTGTTTGGGGTTTTTTTTTGTGATTTTTTAATTATTGGGTGGTTTATTCCTTTTTAAATTATTATTTTAAATTATTATTTTTCAAATTACTATTTTACATGATTGTTTTTACATTATTATTATTTTAATTATTGTTACTTGAATTATTATTATTTGAATTATTTTTTTCATTCATAGAATCCTGGAATGGGTTGGGTTGGAAGGGACCTTAAATCCCACCTCGTTCCCACCCCTACCATCACGGGCAGGGACACGTCCCACTTCCCAGATTGAGTTCTTCCCTCTTCATGAATATTTAAGGAAGTCACTTCCAGGTTTCTCTTAATGCCCAGACAGGTGGGAGCTCAAAATTCCCTCTGCCACCAATACCAGCAACAAAAGCTTGGAAAGCCAAGCTCCAATAATCCCTGGGAAGAGCAGGAGTTCCTTAACCACTAAAGCACCTCTGGATGTCACTGGAGAAGCTGTTTCCCTCTCCAGGGCATAAATCCAGCTCCAAGCCTGGCATCACAGTGGGAGAGCTGGCCAGGGGGCTGGAATTATGGGCAGGAGACCGGGATTATGGACGGGAGTCTGGGATAATGGACAGGAGACCAGGATTCTGGGCAGGAGGCCATTCCTGCTGCCTTCAGAGAGGACAACTCCAGCCTGTCCCACAAAACAACTCGGCTTGTTTGAGGCCCAGATCCCAAGGAATGTAAACTTCCCGGCAAACTCTGCAGGCCAACCTCACGTTTCAGCTGCCAGAGCAGCCAGTTTCTATGTACACATCTCTGCTCTTCCCAAGGAAATGGAGATGTCCTTGTCATCTCCTTTCTCCGGGACTGTCGAGCGGCTGGAGTTGGATGCCGGGCCCGGAATCCTGACTGGCAGCACTGACAAATCTATTAACTCCTGCCTTGGAGTGGGAATGTGTTTCTCTTTCCAGCTTTGTGGCTCCCACAAAGCATTTTAAAGCACCTTTCCAGGTTCCACTCGGCATTAAATCACGACTTTGGAAGGTCTCCAAGGATGGAGGGTCCCTGGAGTGTCCAAGGCTGGGTTGGACAGGGCTTGGAGCAAACTGGGGTAGTGGGAGGTGTCCCTGCCCATGGCAGGGGGTGGGATAAATTGGGCTTTAAGGTCCCTTCCAACCCAAACCATTCCATGATGCCATGATTCTCCTAAAACTGGTGCAGGGTTGGATCAGCTCCATGAGTGGAAAACACTTCAAAGGAACACTAGAGCCTGGAATTCCCAGTTTTGGGGTTTCCAAAGGCCTTTCCTGACCTTTTTAGGTTCCCAGAATCCCAGATTGGTTTGGGTTGGAAGGACCTTAAATCCCACCTCATTCCAACCCTGACAACTCCTACCACCCCGGGGTGCTGCAAGCCCCTTCCAACCTTGGAATTCCTGGACAGGTTTTGCTGCTTCCCTCCCAGTTCCTGGTGCCCCTTCCCTGTTCCAGCTGCAGAGAAGGAGCCACCTGACATAACAGAGGTGGTGTGAAAGGGAATTAATGTTCACAACCGAGCAAATCCCAAAAGTGCCGAGGTGAAATGGAATCCCACTTGAGGGAATGTTGAAATCAGTCCTGCAGAAGGGTAAAAAACCACAGAGCTGGCTGAGTCAGAGCCCCAGCATGGAAAATTCCTGCCCAGACGCTGACAGTTTAGCAACTGGAAGTGGGGCCTTTTAACGCTGTGTTGGGGAAACTTCCCTAATCTGCACAAAATTCCGGCTCTCCTAGGGATGTTCAGAGCACTTGGAAGCACAAACCTAAATATTCCTGGTAGGCAAAGCCAGGAGAGGGTTGGAATTCCAAGGAACCTGCAGCTGTCACATGATGACCACAAGAACCACGACAAATTATCACCCAGAGGTCACCACCTAAACCAGCAGCACCTGGAACCTCCCTGGAATCACAGGATCCTGGAATCTCCTCACTGGGAAGGGAGTCACTGAGTCCAGCTCCTGGCCCTGCACAGGACAATCCCAAAATCCCCCCAGGAGCACTGAACCACTTCCCTGCAGGGAAATGCTCCAGGAAGTCACGCAGGGTCGAAAAGCAATGGGAAATGATTTCCCGTCCCTTTAACAGGGTATTCCAAGGAGCAGGACAAGCAGCATTCCCAATGAGGACGCCTGGGAGGGGCGATGAGAAGCGATGCCGGACGTGCCACACGCGGGGACAGGGGTTAGTGGTGGACTCCATGGTCCCAGAGGGCTTTTCCAACCTGAATCCCATGATTCCACAGCCCCCATCCCACAGCAGGAGCCACTCCAGCCGAGCTGACAGAACACACCAGTATGAACCATTTTAAGAGGGAGGATTATTGCCAAGGGAAAGGGGAGAAAGGATGGAAAGGAACCCACAGCCGGATCCTGACACCCAAATTGACAGGAAGCTTTCCTTGGGAGAGTCCAGAGCGCTGCCAGGGGAAGGGAAATGAGGGAATCCATTTGGAATAAGTGGAGTCGGAGCCACAGTCTGGTCCAAGTGAAGAGCCCTGCACATAAATTCCTCCCAAAATCCCAAACGCCGACACAACCGGAGCACGGAACACTCCCAGCCCCCATCCTGGATATCCATAACTGCAGCATCTGTCCTGCTGCTGCTTATGGGTTCCCACTCCCACACAAAGCTCTCCCAGCCCATTCCCTGGGAATGCTGGAGCAGGAGGGACACCTGCACCCATCCCACTATCACAGCCGGGAAAACCCCTCCAAGGCAATTAAGCAGGACCTTCTAGAAACATGAGGATGCTCCCAAAATCCCTTATCAGGAACTCTGGAATCCTGAATCCTTCTGCATTCCTTCCCCAGGTGCCCCCAACTGCATTTTTATAAACCAAATATTTCTTAAACCAAGGGAAAACACTGTTTTCCTTAAAACTGGGAGAAGCAGGACTGAGATTTTTCGGGAAGCCCAGGCCAGGTAGGAGAGGGCGAGATGCTCCCAGGCTTGCTGGTTTGCAGGTAAATGTTCAGGTGGGAAGCGGCAGCAGCGGCTCTCCCTGGCTCCCTGTGCTCTCCCTCAGCCCCGTGGCGTGAGTGCAGGAGGGAGTGGTGAAATTTCCCTGCTTTTCTTGGCTTCTCCCGAGCCTTTCCCAAACTGTCGTAACCGTGCCTTGGCTGGGAACCCGCACGAACCACTCCAAGCTCCAGCACTGCTCAACAACTCCCAGCTCTTTCCCAATCCCGCGGGCCGAGGGACGGCTGGGGGGCTGTGGAGTGATCTATGGCAGCCCCAGCTCTGTGTTTTCCTTGGAGCGGGCTCAGGGCTGTAAAGCGGAGCCGGATGAGTTCTCTGAGGGAACTGGGGCGGGATCTTGGCCCAGCTGGAGGTGGAGGGACACTCTGACATCACCTCTTCACTTTAATCACCCTCCTTAACTGCGGGAGCCAGCAGTCACTCCTGACCAATCCCAGCCTCTCCTCGGCCACGCACAGGGGACCAAAGCCAAATCCCAGGAGTCCTGAGGCTGCAAAACCTTCCAGGATCCATGGAGTCCAAGCTGGGACTGATCCCGGGCCAGAGCACTGAGGGCCACCTTCAGGGATGGGGATCCACCTGGATCCCAGCTCCCCTGGGCAGCCCCTTCCAAGGCCTGACCACCCTTTCCAGGAGGAAATTCCTCATGGTGTCCGACCAGACCCTCCCCTGGTGAAACTTGAGGCACTTCCCTCTCCTGCTGTCCCTTGCTCCCTGGGAGCAGGGCCCAATTCCCCCCTGGATCCATCAGGGGGTTGCAGAGCCAGAAGGTCCCCCCTGAGCCTCCTTTTCTCCAGGCTGAGCCCCCCCAGCTCCCTCAGCCACTCCTGCTGCTCCAGAGCATTCCCAAACTCCCTTCCCTTCCCTGCACACGCTCCAGCCCCTCATTATCCTGTACCTGGTGAGCCCAGAGCTGATCCCAGGATTCCCCACTGTGACTGATACAATCCAGGTGCCTCTTGCCCACCTGGGCTCCCCTCAATCAGATCCAAGGATTTGGAGTCCAGATCCCAGCAGGCAGCGATCTGTCCCCCTCCAAACAACATTCCCAGTGTCCCTCACCAGCTGTTTGGTCCCTTGGGTTACTATTTATTTACTGTATTTTCAAAAAGCCTTTTCTGCTTTAAAAATCCCGTTCCCAGAGTGTCCAATCAGGCAAGGAGAAGCTGAGCCTCAGGAAAACACCATTTACCTCTCTGGGGAAATTTTGCATCCCAAGCCCAGCAAGAAAACACAATTTTATATATATATATATAATATATAAAAAATAATAAACATCACCACAGCACATTTTTATACCTTAAAACAGGAAAAATTAGGCACATCCCATGTTCCCACCCTTCTAAGGAATGAAAAGGGATTTAAAGCCTCTGGATTTTGTTTCTGCTTCATATATCCCAATTTCAGCCCCAGATTAAAGTAGAAAATTCCATGTCCTTACTTTGTATCCTGGAATTGACAAAGGGAGGAGAGAGATTGTCGTGGGAGCCGAGGTCTCTGCTGGCCATGTGATCGTAGTGAGTCCCATCTCCATAGTTCTGCCAGGAAACCGGGATAAAACACGTGTTGGAGCAGCGTTTCCCCGACCCCCAAGCCCGTATTCCCTGCTAAATGTTAAACCTGCTCTACGAAGCATCATTCCCTGGATTTTTTCCCCTGGAATGTCACGTTCCAGGGAGTTTTTAATGCTGTTTCAATGTTTTGGTTCACCACAAATCGACTTTACCATGGGGAGAACAGAGGACTGGGATGATGCTCCTGGAATTCTGTGCTGGGCAATAAACCCTCTCAGAAGGGTCCTCCTGCTCACAATATGGAAGAAAGAGTCAGGAGAAGCCGAGTCTCCCGCTGTGGGAATGCCATTCCAGCAGGGAAAAGCGAGGTCAGGCCGTTTGTGGAATAATTCTGGCAGTTAATGCCCAGCCCTGATTCAAATTCCCGAATTCCTCCCAGGCTCGTGCTCCCTTTCTTTCTATCTCCCAACTTCATTCAGGGGTTTGGAGGCAGAAATAATCGGTGTGTGCCAATTCCCAACTTCCTTTTCAAAACATTTTTCCCTGGGAAGCAATACAAGTGTCAAGGGGGAAAAAAGGGGAGAAAAATCAACGTGCCGGGCGGGAATGACGTCAGGGATGCAAAGCAGGATGGAGAAGAAAAGGTACTGGGATTCCTCCCCTCCGAGGGATAGGGAAATCGGGGATCCCCCTGGGCCACCTCGAGGGAAAGGCCCTGGACTGGGGATGAGGAGGGGTTGAGGAGGGGATGGAGAGGGGGTGGAGGGCCCAATCCCGCTCCTCCTCCCCGTTCCAGGGCACAGAGCTGCTGGAGCCCTGAGCCTTCCAATTAATGGGAAAACAATTAAACAGGAATTAGAACAAATTTAACTCAGGGCGCGAGGAAGAGAGAAGCCACTTCTTGCCCACCCTGAGTGTTCTCTATGGGTTTGGAGGGAATACAGGGGGATAAACAGGGAACGAGCAGCGCAGAGCTGAGGCACCAGCCATGCTCAGCCTGGAGGAAGGGAAGAGCTGGGATGCTCCATTGGGAACAGGGGCAGGAAGGTCAGTGGTCATGGAATGGCTGGGGGGAACATGGCATGGCCAGGGGTGGTCAGTGGCCATGGAGTGGCCAGGGATGGCCATGGAATGTGAGCCCTGGCACAGGGATGGGGGGTGGCCCTCCCCTCAGGCTTGGGGACACCCCCAATCCCTAAAAATCCCAGTGCAGGGGGTGAAACCCTGGGAAACAGCCTGTGCCGGCTGCGCTCGGGTGGGGCCAGGGCTGAGGGAGCCCCGCAATACACGGCTAATTAATATCCCTAAAAATCATGGGATGGCTGGGGGTGGAAGAGACCTTACAGACCATCCCACGGGTGGGCAGGGACGCCTTCCCAGGGCCCGGGATGCTCCAGTTCCCCCGGAGCAGGTGCCGGATCCGAGCCCAGGCGCAGGTTGAATATTAAAAGGCCCTTGGAGGAGCAGCCGAGCGGCCGGGCCCGTCTGTCCTGGATTGCACGTTCCCAGGCTGAGGGAGGGAGATTAGATGTACTTACCCGGGATGGACTCGGATGGCCTGCATTCCCCCAGGACCCTGAGCTGGTTCTGTCTTCTACATCTGGGGACAAGGAAGTTCTTTAGTGGCAATAATTCCTGCCTTTTGTGCTGGCACTTTTAAATTAACGCTTCAAATTAATCTCCCGGTGCCTTTAATTAAGAACCGAGGGCCGGGAAGCGGCTCCTGACCCGGAGCTCCAATTAACTCATTGAAATGCGCGGCGGGAACGAGCTGGACCCTCAGGAACGGGGGCTGGAGCGGCGCAATTCCAGCGCTGGATTGAGTTCCTGACACTCGGGAGTGGCGTCGCTGACACAGCTCCAACCCGACCCAAATCTCTGGCAGAAAACAGGGATGGACAGACAGGTGAAATGCGATTGTCCAACGGGAAAAGCTGGAGGGGAAAGGGCAGAGTGTGTTTTACACTCGAGGGTCACCCAGGGAAGGGGAGGTGGGATGTGCCAGATCCATGGATACAACGGGACATTCCCAGTATTCCTGCTCTGCTTTTCACAGAATGGGTTGGTGTGGAAGGCATTTAAAGGATCATCTGTTTCCCACCCAGACACCTTCCACTATCCCAGATTGCTCCAACCTGGCCTGGGACACTTCCAGGGATGGGGAATCCACAACCTCCCTGGAAAAACACATGGAAGCACTGGAAGTGCTCAGATTCCTTCCTTTTTATGTCAAACCTCAGGAAACGGGACTGACATTGATCTCAAACACTGTTTTGGCCCATTGCAGTGCTGTTTCCCAGCTCACTCCCACATCCCCACACCATCCCTGGGGAATGCCAGCATCCCTTGCCTTTTCCACACACAAACAGGAGCTTTAATGGAATTCAAAACCCACATTTTGGGTGTTTCTGGCTGGAAAAACTTTCTCCAAGTGCTACCAAAACCCACCAGCAGCTCCCTTCCCACCTGTCCATCCGGCTTCTGGGAGCAGTGGGAATTTGAGGAACACTCAAAATCCAGGTACTGGGACTGAATCTGGGGGATTCCCAAGACCCAAATCCTGACACATTGATAGAGTTTCCCACTTTCCCCCAATTAGGAATTCCATTATCTCCAGAACAGATGAAGGTGTCCACAGCACGAGGTACTCCAAGGTAAATATTTAATTAAACTCCAGGAAAAAAAAAAAGGGAAAGAAAGTGTGGATCATTTCCCTGACAGACCCACTCAATCATTCCAGAGGGTTAATTAGCAGGATCCTCAAAAATCACTCGTGTTGTGGAACAGCCAATTCACTCTGTGGAGCTAAAAACCACTGGATGCCATCCCAGGGATTGGGACGGGCAGAGCTTCCACCATCAGCACCTGGAGGGCTCTGGGCAGTCTGGGTTCTTTTGGAAGCAAACAATCATGGAATGGGGTGGGATGGGAGGGGTTTTAAGGACTGTCCACTCCTGTGAGCAGCGACACCTTCCAGAGACCAGGTTATTCCAAGCTGGCCTTGGACACTTCCAGAGATGGGGCATCTTCCGGGAAATCCATTCCAGGGCCTCCCCCCCTCCCAGCTGGGAATTCCTTCCCAACCTCCCAGTGCTCCTTCAGAAAACGAGGAGCGGTGTGTGCCGCGCGTTTTGCCCGGAGTCTCGTGCCGGCCTCTCCCAGTTCTCCCTGTGTTTGTGCTCCAGAGGTGCCGAGTGCTCCCGACTCCCTGCAAGCCATCACTGAGGGGCCCTAATGAAGTAACTGTGACGGACAAATCCATTTCCCCGGCCCTAATCGAATCCGGGCGGGCTGACACAACACAGGGGCCTAATCCGGTTATTCCCTGATTGGAAAAAGGCCCTTTAGTTCTCATCAGGACAATCTGCGGGGATCGGCTCCTGCTCCGGTGCTTCCCAAGAAAAGCCCCAAATCCAAGCCCTGATTCCTCGGTCAGAGAGGAACACGGAGCTCTTGTTCTAACACCAAGGCTTTATCTCAGCTTCAGGGAAAAGAAGGTGAAGACATGGACCTTTGAGCCCTAGAATAAGCTCCACCTGTGGAAGAAGCTGGATTTGGGAAATATCCTAAATTTCCAGAGCTTTTCAAACTCATGGAATCATCATCACAGTTGGAAGAGACCTCCAGGATCAGCCAGCCGGGAAGGTGTCCCTGCCCATGGCACGGGGTGGAACTGGATGATCCTGAAGGTTTGTAGGCTCCTAAACCAAATTCCAGGAGTTTATTGTGGTACTTCCAAGTCCTGTCATGGGGGTGATTGGGAATGGGAAACTCCAGTGGCTCCAAAGTCATGGCAAAAATCCTCCAGGGACTTATTGGAGCTTGGATTTATCCCAGAGTTATAAACTGGGATGCTGATGTTATTTGCCCAGAATGCCAGAATTTGGGAAATCAACCTGATTTAACCACATTAGACAACAGGATATTCCAATAAGGGAATCATCATGGGCAGGTTTGGGAATTTTTTTCAGGAAATACATGATCAAAAAGTGGGATTTAAAGAGTCATGGAATCATGGATGGTTTAGCTGGAAGGGATTTTAAGGATCATCCAGTACCACTCCCTGCCATGGGCAGGGACACCTTCCACTATCCCAGGCTGCTCCAACCTGGCCTTGGACAATTCCAAGGATGGGGCAGCCACAGCTTCTCTGAGGCACCTGGAAGAAGATGATCCTTAAAATCACAATCCTCCTTGTAGGAATTGTGTCAAAACCAGAGCAAACCTGGAGACTGGATCAGCTCAGGGATTGGGAAGTTTAAACTGCACATCCCCCGGGGCTCTTCTCTTCCAGAAGCTTTTGGCTCCAAATATCAGGACCGGAGAAAACAAACTCCAAACAACAGAGGCAGGGAGGGGAGGGGAGGAGGAGAAAGTCATTCCTGGGATCAGATGGGCCCTTTCTTTGGTGCCTGAAATTCCCAAAGCCTGCACAAATATCCACGGAGACACCACTGTGAAACACCAGCAGGGTAAACAAACTCAACTGTTCCCAGCCTGGATATTCCCAACAAAGATCCCATTGTCCTGCCGTGGGGTGAGCTCACAAACCCCCACATTGTTGGGCAGCCTCACCCGGATACTTTCTGCTCCATCTGCATCATTCCAGCTTTTCCAGAGCTTCGGAGGGACCTGCTGGCTCTCACAACCCCTGACATGACAGGGTGGCAGCTCCATCCCTGGAATGTCCAAGGTGGGGCTGGATGGGGCTTGGAGCAACCTGGGATAGTGGAAGGTGTCCCCATGCAGGGAATAAAGGATCCTGGTCTGACTGCAGACAGGATGCAAGGGAAATCAGATCCCACCAGGAAAAGACATCCAGTGGATTGCAAGGACATTTTGTGCTCGGTTTGGGGGGTTTGGGGAATTTTAATTCCAGTTTAATTTCCGTGGCTGCCTCTGTCTGCCAATGATATCAAAGGGCATTTGCATATAAAGTGGGTGGGTCGCCCTCGGCAAACGCTGGGAGCCACCGGCCACTGGCAGGAGCAGATCTGGAACTTCCCAGGCAAGGAAGAGCAACCCAAAGGGACAAATCCCCCCCAGCCCGATTCCATAGGAATCGTAAGTCACTGATTACCTGGATTTTTACAGTGCAGCAAGGGAACTGGGAAACCCTAAGGACAGGCTGGGATTTCCCTGCTCTAATCCAGCCTTGGGGAGGGAAGATAAACCACTGGGAAAAGGTCAGGGAGAGGGGATGTGTCCATGCCCATGGCAAGGGCTTGGAACTAGAATCCTGGGATGGTTTGGCTTGGAAGGGACCTTGGAAATCCTCTAATTGCAGCCCCCTGCCATGGATTTCATTCCCTTCCTCATGGATGTCTGTCCCTCCTGCAGGATAAAAATGGACACCAAATGGAATCGTCCGATCCCACAATGGTTTGGGTGGGGAGGGATTTTAAGGATCACCCCGTTCCACCCCCTGCCATGGGCAGGGACACCTTCCACTAGACCACTTTATGCCAGCCCCATCCACCCTGGCCACTTCCAGGGGTGGTGGGATATCCACAACTTCTCCGGACAACCTGTTCCAAAGTTATATCCAAACACATCTGCCAAAGCTCCTCCAGCTCCAGCACCTGCCCTGCACAGCTTCTCCTCGGCATTCCCTGGATCCAGCTTCCCTGGGCCTTTTCCCAGGACTCTGGAGGCACCACAGCTCAAATTGCTCAAATGGAATCCTTTGGCACTTTTGGTAAACTTGCCCCCTTCCATGCCCAGCCCTCGAAGTCTCTGCCAGGAATCGCTTCCGTGACACCAGGTGGGACTTGGAAGGGAAAGCTCCTGGAGCGAGGGGCCCTTGAAGGCTCCTTCATCTCTGCCCTCTGCTCCCGCAGCAGCTGCTCCCTTTCAACCTGCCTGAATGCTCAGGAGAAACTTCCAGAGCTCCTGTTCCGAGGGGGCCACGATTCCCTCGGGAGGGACCTGGCAGGAATTCCTTCCCAGTATCCCATCTAACCCAGCTGGAAGCCATTCCCTGTGTCCTGTCGCTCCATCCCGTGTGGAAAGGGCAGGGTCCCTCTCCCAGCCAGCATTTTGGGGGTTTGTGATGGCCTCAAACCCACGTGGAGAGAGGCCCAATTTCCTTTAATTATCCCTATTTAGAAGAAGTAAACAAAGAGGGATCAGTGGAATGAAGAGACACAAAGAGCATGGAAACAGCTGTAAGATTGGGTTTGTATCCCAACTGCTGTTTTTCCCATTCCTTAGTCACTAATATCCCCAAATAAAGTATTTTTAATGTCTAATCTAATCTAAACCTATCTTTTATTCACCTGGGCAACTGTGGCTGCCTCATCCCCGGAAGTGTCCAAGACCAGGTTGGAATAACCTGGGATAGTGGGAGGTGTCCCTGCCCATGGCAGGAGGTGGGAATGAGCTGATCCTTAAAATCCCTTCCAACCCAAACCACTCTGGAATAATTTGGCTGAGTGGTGCCACCTCCTCCTCCTCTGGGAAACCTGGGCCAGAGCCTCCCCACTCTCACAGGGAAGAATTCCTTCCCAATATCCCATCGAAACCAGTGGGAAGCATTCCCCTTGTCCTGTCCCTCCATCCCTTGTCCCCAGTCCCTCTCCAGCTCTCCTGGAGCCCCTTTAGGCCCTGAAAGGGCTCCAAGGTCTCTCTGGATCCTTCCCTTCTCCAGGTGAACATTCCCAGCTCTCCCAGCCTGGCTCCAGAGCCCTCAGAGCAGCTCTGTGGGCTCCTCTGGACTTGCTCCAGCAGCTCCACATCCCTCCTGCCACCCTGACATGTTGATCTCAGTGTTACAAGGTGACACAAGCACCGAGAGGCCTGGCTTTGGTCCCTCACCTGACCATATATCCATTCAAACAATCAGAGATCCTATAGATTGCCATCGAGACGACAAAGCTCCACAGGAATCCAGCCCGCCCCAAACCCCACCTTTCACAACGAGCAGCTTTAGGAGCCGGCGGTTCTGCTCTGCCTGAGAGAAGCAATTAGGGAGGTGCAGAAAGGTAATGGCTTCCCAACGACCCGCTAATCCCAACATTAGTGCCTAGCAAAGGGAAGCTGCCAGGAATTTGGAGGAACGCCCGGCGATCTGTCTTCCCTTCAGCAATAAACCTGTGCTATAAACACCGGCGAGGGGCTGGGATAGCTTCCCCCTTCCCGCCGCTTTGCTCCAGGCTGGGCTTTGCCCCTAGGATAATCCAGGGCTTTAAAGCAGCCTGCAGATAGCCAGCAGCCTGGAGGTATCCATCGGGGTGCCAGGCACAGCCTTCTATTGGGGACACGGATCTTTAAACTCCGCTTTACTTCACCCCACGAAGGGCTGGTTAATCCTGGGATCCCCTCAGCTACCGAAACACGGAATCACTGCCAGGACCCCCAAAAACCAGCGGAATGACAAGAGCTGACTCACTATTCCAGGACCACGTGAGTCCAGGCTGCGGGATGTAACTGGGATGGTCCTAATCCCAGTTTCCATAACCCATTGAGGCAGGGCTGTCCTGGTTGTCCAGCTGGAAGCATCCCATATTTGATCTCCAGATCCCTGGCAGTGTCCAAGGCCAGCTTAGAGCAAGCTGGTCCATTGGAAGGGGTTGGAGCAGCTGAGCTTTAAGGTCCTTCCAACCCAGCCTATTCCATGAGGACATCAGAACTGTATCAACAAGAATTCCCTGTTTTTTCCTCCCAGAACTATCACTGGAGGCTGCAAATCCAGTTAGGGCAGGGAGTGTTTGCAGGGAGCAACGACAGGCCCGTCACAAACCCACCAAAACAAAACATGAGTCAAGTCCCTCTGTGCCAGACAAGGCCCGGGATGGGATCCCTTGGGAACGCCGGGGCCACAGCACAATGAGAGCAGGACATGGCTCATTTCCTTTGGCCGCCGCCAAGGCTCGATCCGAGCACTTGGAAACTTCCTTCCTGCCGGCATCGGCTGTCAGCAGCTCCGGGACCAACAACATCCTGTTGATGTGTGCACGGATCAGCTCCCCCGGAACAGCCTGGGATGTGCCTCTGTGCTCAGTTACAGAGCCACCCAACAGACCCAGGAATGGGGAGGACTGGGAATTTCACTCGTCCCGTGCCGTGGGCTGGGACACCTCCCACTAGCCCAGGTTGCTCCAAGCCCCGTCCAGCCCAGCCTGGAATTTCATTCCGGAGATGCTCCGAAATAAATCATGTCTGTACAAAGTCAATCCAACGGCATCATCCATGGGATGCCTGGAAAACGGGCCTGTTCCTGCCACCAGCACCTTGAGAAGCGCGGGAGACACAGTGCCACAGGAATTCCTCTGGGATGGGAAAAGGAGCTCTGAATAAGCTCCCATGCCCCAAAGGCAGTGCGAGGTTTCCCAGCTCCAGCTGAATATGAGCCTGGAATAGGAGCTGGGAAGGAAGTTCCCACACCCCAGGCCTGGGAGCCCAACAAAAGCCATTGTGTGGAGAGGAGCATTAACGAGGATTAATCTGGTTCAGATTAATTGGGAAAACACAACGAGATGAAACTTGAAGGATTTGGATAAAACAAACCCAACAAAATTTACTGGAAAATGGAATTGATGGGATCAGCTGAGCCCTCAATTTGGGGGAATTATGAGCTCCTCCAGCCCCACCATCAGGAAAGATCTCTGTGATTAATTCCTGTGTAAACAAAACCAGGATCAGCCCCGACTCCCCTGGGGGAGGAGAATCAAAACAATGTGGCCCCACTTGCTCAATCGCTCCGTAAACTCCATATTTCAGCATTCCCGCCTGGAATTGGGCATCCCCAGAAATGTCAGCATCTCTGTGCTAAATGGCTTGTCTGCAACCACCTCATAAATCCGTGTCCGCGCCGCGATCCGACCTGAGGCACTCCAGGGCTCCCATTGCCAGTGTCAACACGGCGCTTAGGGCCCTAAATCATCCGGCTCCGAGCATCCCGTCACTCCCATGGATGTAAGTGCCTCGTCAGGGATCCTGTGGGGCCTGGGGGAAGCTCAGGGAGCCCCCAGAATTCCCAGCAAAGCCTGGAGACCACCCCAAGGGAGACCCCGAAATCCCAACTGCCCCTGGGGCCAAAGGCTGCTCTGCCCCAGACTCTGCGGGGCCCTCACTCTGCAGCCCGGGATGGATGTCCCGGAGAGGGCTGGCCAGGGAAAATGGGATAAGGGCTCTAAAAACACCCTACAGCGAGTCCAGAGGAGGCCACGGAGCTGCTCCGTGGGCTGGAGCCCCTCTGCTCTGGAGCCAGGCTGGGAGAGCTGGGAATGTTCACTGGAGAAGGGAAGGCTCCAGGGAGAGCTGAGAGCCCCTTCCAGGGCCTGAAGGGGCTCCAGGAGAGCTGGAGAGGGACTGGGGACAAGAGATGGAGGGACAGGACCCAGGGAATGGCTTCCCAGTGCTTCCGATGGGATACTGGGAGGGTGGGGAGGCCCTGGCACAGGTGCCCAGTGTGACCCCACACCTGTGTACGAGGGTTTGAGGTCGGTGCTGGTTTGGGTTTTCCCTCATTTAAATAATTCAGTGATGCTCCTTTCTCTTAAATTCTCTGAATTCCTAATTCCCGTTGGTCTCCCGTATTTTATATCCTATAAAAACCTTGAGTGGGGCAGATAAATGGAGGATTGAGCCAGGATTTAAGCCCAGCCTAAGCCACCACAGTTTTGCTGCAGGGAGCAGCGAGTGCAGCCACAGCTTCACTGTGCCGACGGGTATTCATTTTTTATAGGAAATCTGGATAATGGAAAACACGCCCAGCTCCTTGGATTTTCCCTATAAATATCTAAGCAGCCCCAACCCTCCGAGCACGAGGCGAATCCACTCGGCTCCGAGTGCTTTCAGGAAATTCTCCTCGACTCCCTGTCACAAAGTCCAAGACTCACTGTCTCTTCCCCGAGGGGCTTTAATTGCTCTGCCTCTCCTGTGTGTCCCAACCTTCTCTCCAGGACTAAGGAAAGTTTGCAGCAGTCCCGAGGGATTCCCTGTTATCCCATTTTGTCACTGTCACAGCAAACCAGAGGAATTTTAACCAGGTATCGTGCTGTCATTTTCCATGGAAGTAAAGCCAGAGATGTGGGTGTGAAAAGCTCTGGAAGCCTCGGGATTTACTCCTGAGGGCAAAGCGTCCTTCCCAGACAGCTGATCCCAGTGTGGGATACTCTGCGTGTTCATAGGGATGCTTGGAATGCCGGAGTGGGTTGGGATGGAAGGGGCCCTAAAGCTCATCCAGCTCCACCCCTGCCATGGGCAGGGACATCTTCCAATATTCCAGGCTGCTCCAAACCCTGTTCACCCTGGCCTTGGACACTTCCAGGGATCCAGGGGCAGCCACAGCTTCCCAGGGCAACCACACTGGCAACACCTGCCATTCCCAGGAGTCCTTCCCATACTCCCCTCCTTTTCTGCCCATGCTGGGAACACCTGTGATTCCCCGAAATCCCCCCCATAAACCTGTGTTTTACCCCTCTCCAGCTCTTGGCCACAAACAATAATCCATTTATTTTCATTCCACAGTATTCCATTCATTCCTGTCTCTTGCTCTGTAGAGGATGTTTGGGAAGACACCAGGAATATCCCATTATATCTGGAGCTATTGATCCTTTATGTTTTGGGCTCCAGGATGGCACCAAGCCCCACAAGGAAGTTCAGAGCATTGTTCCTAATATTTAAATATGGGAATCGGGCACCACTCCCTGAAAATTCCTTCCTCAGCTCCCAGTACTGTGTCTCCACACTGGAGCTTTCCCAGTCCTTACTGCAATTTCGGAAATACACCCTAAACTTTGCTTCCATAGCCATAAATCCATGAATAGGTGGTGAACTCTCAGGTATTTTGGGGGGGTTTCAGGCGGATGGTGAATTCCAAAGGTTGCCTAGAAAAGCTGTGGATTCCTCATCCCTGGAAGAGCCCAAGGCCAGGTGGAGTAACCTGGAACAGTGGAAGGTGTCCCTGCCTGTGGCAGAGGTTGGAATGGGATGATTTGAAGGTCCCTTCCCATCCAAACCACCCCATAATTCCCTGATTGTGCTTAGAAGGCAAAAATAAACCAACAAACAAGACACAAACCCAATCAAAATATTTTTGAAAACAACTCCAGGGAAATTCACAACACTTGTGTCATGGGAAAATCAAAGGCTCCTCTGCTGGAATGGGAAAGCCATGGGATTTGACATGGCTGGGGATTCACTGAAAGGCTCATACTCCAGGTTTCCTACGTGTCTGTATCCATAAATCCACTAATTCCCACTTCTACGGAGACAAAACTGCTGAATTCCACATGCAGCAGTGCAGGGATCCACCTGGACACCAACTGCTTCCAGGGAGCTGCTCTCCCCTGGTAATTACCCCTGGAAAA
This sequence comes from Pseudopipra pipra, assembly GCF_036250125.1. Lineage (NCBI taxonomy): Eukaryota > Metazoa > Chordata > Aves > Passeriformes > Pipridae > Pseudopipra > Pseudopipra pipra. The sequence goes on along the minus strand of NC_087580.1, from coordinate 65,901,616 downwards.
TAATTGGGAGCTGGGTCTGGGCACGCTGCTCCTGCTGGCAGCTCATGACAGGTTTGTCTCCAAAGGGCTCAGGAAATAAAGACAATTCTGGAGCCAACAATCAGAGCACAAAGATTGATCCCCTTGGCCCCCGCGTGCTTCCAGAGATTTCCTGGGAGTTCCTTAATTGGGGAGCCTACCCTGCTCTGAAGGAAAACTTCCCAGCTCCCTCTGATCCGGCATTAAAACCCTGTTTGTGATAACAACTCCTCTAATCCCGAATTAACTGAGTTCCTCTGGAATGACAGGAGCTACATCAGGGGTTTCCTTGGATCAGAGATGGTGTCACTCCCTGGAATGTGACTTCAGCACAGGAAAAATCTGGAAAACTGGGCTGGGACTGGAGAGGTTGTGGCTGCCCCTGGATCCCTGGAAGTGTCCAAGGCCAGCTCGGAATAACCTAGGCTATGGAAGGTGTCCCTGCCCATGGTAGGGGGTGGAACAAGATGATCCTTAAAAGCCCTTCCAACCCAAACCATCCCACAAAGCCAGGGAAGCCGAAAGTCCAGCAAATCATCTGGAATGTGCAAAATAACCCCGCTGGACACCTGCAATCCCTTTCTCTGCGACCTCTGTCCGTGAGGGTTTGGGATCAAACTCCCAACAAAAGAGTTGGCAAACAATTCCGGAGGCAGCTTTTCCTGGGCACAGTGGGAAGTTTCTAGTCTGGCTCCTGTTCCAATGGCTGTGCATGGCATTAGCATATTTAAATAGGCTGCTTCCCAAATTAAAGTGGAAGCAGCTATAAAATGATGTTGGCTGAGCTCAGGGGCTCCTCAGGAGTCAAAGCCCAGCCTTCCCTGAGATGGTTTTTCCTTAAATTTCAACAAAGAGGGGAGACTTTGCTGAGAAAACAAGTGAGGGAAGAAGGGAGCATGAAATACTCAAGATCCATCCAGCCTGGCCTTGGATAATCCAGGGATGGGGCAGCCACAGCTTCTCTGAGAAATTCATTCCAGCGACTCACCACCCTCCCAGCCAGGAATTCCTGCCCAATATCCCATCTAAACCAGTGGGAAGCCATTCCCTGTGTCCTGTCCCTCCATCCCTTGTTCCCAGTCCCTCTCAGCTCTCCTGGAGCCCCTTTAGGCCCTGGAAGGGGCTCCCAGCTCTCCCTGGGTCCTTCCCTTCTCCAGGGGAACCCCCCCAGCTCTCCCAGCCTGGCTCCAGAGGGACTCCAGCCCTCGGAGCATCTCCATGGCCAGGTTGGATGGGGTTGGGAGCACCCTGGTCTGTGGAAGGTGTCCCTGCCCACAGCAGGATGTTGGGAACAAGACGATCCTTAACATCCCTTCCAACCCAAACCATTCCATGATTTCCTAAGGGTGCTGGAAAACCTGGCACCCTGTTCTGCCTTAAATTCAAGGCGTTTCCACTGCCCAAATCCTTGGATATCCTTCACTTCCAGCCTTGGGTATCCACTCTGCAGCCCTTATTGGACTCAAAGACCACAGCCTGGAGCCCATCTCAGCATTCCCAGTGATCCCAGCCGGCTCTGGGATGAGCTCACTCCGAGCTGCACTGGGATACAGAGCAGGAGGGAGCTGTTCCTCTTTCCCTGATGACCGGCGGCACGAAAGCCAGAGGAAACATTCCCTGGTCCAGCAGAAACCTTCAAGGGGTGAGTCAGGAGTTCCAAAAATACCCTCCCTGAGCTGCAAACAGAGCTGGATGTTGCCATGGCACTGGGGAGAATTCCCAAGGCTCCAGCTTGGCTCAGGGATGAATCCAACCCCAGGAGCAGAGTTTCCTCCACTGCCTTTGGTCACTTTTGCCACTGAGTTCATGTGTTGGTTTTTCCCGGGATTTGAGGTTTAAAGCCAAACTTCTACAGGGGATTTAAAGGAGCAGGATTTCCACAAGTGCCTGGATCCCTGATCCTCAGGGATCACAGAATCCTGGAATGCTCTGGGTTGAAAGGGACCTTAAAGCTTATCCAGTCCCATGGGCAGGGACACCTCCCACTATCCCAGGTTATTCCAGCCTGGGTTGGAACACTTCCAGGGGCGGGGCAGCCACAAACGAGCTCTGTGCTTCCCAAAATCCCACTAGATCCCTATGTGCAAATCCAGGCCCCTCTGCCTGTACAAATCCGGCTGCTGGAGCAGGATCCTGCCCCACTAAGGGGATCTGCTCCACCCGCAGCAGGATGGAGCCAGCCAGGAACGACGCCTCGGTTAACTCAGCTCCGCACACACACAGCAAGACGCGCTCGGGTGGGCGTTCCCAAAAAAAAGGAGGAAAAATCCAAACCCACACTACTATTCCAGGCTCTCATTCACATCTGTTTAAGTCTGGAATGTCTCCAGCAAGTCTTGCATTCCCTGGGGATCCGGAGCGGGATTGGAACACAAAGGGAGCCGGGGCCCAGACGCGCGTGGCTGTGCCAGGGCCGTGGATGCCCGGGCACAGGGAATTCTGGGCTGCCCCCGGTGACCCCGTGGGATGGGGACAGCGCTGTCACCTCGCCCGACCCCATCCCACTGCTCTCCACCTCCGGAAGCATCCGCGGGAAGGAACGAGGGCACGGCACCTTTGCACTTCCCTTCCTTTCCTCCCCCTTTTCCAAGCATTTTGCAGCCCTACTCTGACTCTGGCCAGGAGCGCTGGGCAATTCCCTGATGCCCCAGCTGGAATCCCCTGGCCCCCCGTGGGATAACCCCACCCACCGACGGCGGCGGCGAGGGCGGGAGCTGCCTGTGCCCAGACATTGTCCGGAGGCACATCCCACAGTTAGAACACGGATACGAGGGGCCCATGTGTGTGGAAGGCACACACCGTGCTTCCAACAGCCTCTGCTCCGGGATGGTTCCCACCACCTCCTGAAATCCAGTCAAACCAGTCCCAGCCCGCACACCCCCGTGTTTTCCACTGAACAAACACCACAGAGAACAGGGTCATCGGGATGTGCCACCACCCCCAGCTCCAAGTTGTCCCTACCTTGGAATCATGGAATGGTTTGGATTGGGAGGGACTTTTAGGATCATCTAATCCACGCCTGTCATGGGCAGGGATACCTTCCACAGACCAGGTTATTCCAACCTTGGACACTTGCAGGGATCCAGGGGCAGCCACAGCTTCACTGGGAATTCCAGCCCAGCCCCTCCCCACCCTCCCAGCCAGGAATTCCTTCCCCATATCCCATCTAACCCAGTGGGAAGCCATTCCCTGTGGCCTGTCCCTCTATGCCTTGTCCCCAGTCCCTCTCCAGCTCTCCTGGAGCCCCTTTAGGCCCTGGAAGGTCTCCCAGGATCCTTCCCTTCCCCAGCTCTCCCAGCCTGGCTCCAGAGCAGGAGCAGACATTGGACACTCCTGTATGGCTGGCAGAGAAACCCTTTACTGTCTCCTTTTGGATTCCCAAGGAAAGCAGGGAACAGAGGGACGGATTTGAGGGTTTTGGCAAGTTGTAAAGCAAAGGCTGGATCTGTGTGATGTGCAAATCAGCCCCGAGCCCAAGGGCTGCCAGGAACCACCGGAATGAGGGGAGAAAATCCAGAAATCCGCCATTTCCCAGGATTTCCTAACGGTGCCCCCATCACTTCCTGCAGGGAACGGGCACTTTGCACTCACAAACATAGACACAACACTGTCCTAAGATTCCGTGCTCCCAGGTTTTTGTTAGGAAACAACTCCCAGGGAGCGCTTCCATCAATCGAAGTGGAGAAGGAGGAAGGGAAGAGTCAAGGAAAAGGAGGAGCAACCTCCATCCCTGGAAGTGTCCAAGGCCGGGTTGGAGCAAGCTGGGCTGGAGGAAAGTGTCCCTGCCCATGGCAGGGGCCGGATCCTTAAAATCCCTGCCAGCCCAAGCCCATGATTCCTCACACAAACATGGCCCTACCCAAACACGGAGATGTTAATAAATCTTATCAAAACCTACACAACTTGTGGCTCCATTTCCCCATCCGAGGTGCTGGAGGCACATTCCTGCTTCCCTGGGAGGCCAGGCCTGTTACACATGGTCCCACGAGCTCCTTCCCAAGACAAAGCCTTCCTTGTTGGATTCATTTGCTCCCACTCCAAGCCCACCCCACATCTGGTGCTCCCAGTGACCAAAACATTCCCTCTTCACTTCCCAGTAAATCAATTCCTCTCTCCGGCACCGGGGAGGAAAACAGGGCAGGAAAGAAGTGCTGGAGCACTTGGAGTGTTTTTTTGGAGCGCTGTGAATTCCAGGCTCGGCTCCATTCCAGCTCCATCGGCAGCTGCAGGATCCGAGCCCCACTCACAGAGGCTCATTTGATCCATTGTCCCTGCGAGAGGAGCCCGGGAACATTTGCAGGGATCCGTAGAAATACCGGCTGATGAGCCATTAAGGATTCAATGGGAAGGATGAGTCGGGAATAGAGAGGCAATCACAGCCCTCCCCGGCGCTCTGCACTCCAATGCCACCAAAATTCCTGCCGGATGGAGCCCGGGCTGACGTCAGTCTCTGCTGCACTTACGCTTTTTCCCGAGAAAAACTGGGTTTACAGGAGCTGAGGATAAAATGGAAACACCAGGGAGAAGCATCTCCCTCCTTTTTCAAAGCCTTCCCATTGAAATCACAGAATCCTGGAATGGGGTGGTAGGGATTTTAAGGATCATTTTGTTCCAAGCCCTGCCATGGGCAGGGACGCCTCCCACTCTCCCAGGTTATTCCAACCTGGCCTTGGACGCTCCCAAGGATCCAGGGGCAGCCACAGCTTCTCTGGGAAACCTGTGCCAGGGCCTCCCCACCCCCACAGCCAGGGGTTCCTTCCCAGTACCCCATCTAAATCAGTGGGAAGCCATTCCCTGTGTCCTGTCCCTCCATTCCCTGTCCCAAGTCCCTCTCCAGCTCTCCTGGAGCCCCTTCAAGCCACTGGAATTTGCTCCAAGGTCTCGCTTGATCCTTCCCTTCTCCCTGCTGAGCAATCCCAGCTCTCCCACGGGAGATGAAGCCACGACTCCCTCCCTGTTGTCCCCTATCCCTCCTACATCCATCTCCTCTCTATTCTCTTCCTCCCAGTTGTCTCCCAATCCCATCCCTTTTCCCAGTGATCCTACGCATTCTCTCCTCTCCCACCTCTGCCCCCAGAGCCACGCCGTGTTTTTCCCGGCCCCAAATCCATGTGGGATGCCTGTTCCCTGCCCTCCCTGCACCCTTGGCCCGGTGTTCCCGCGGTGTTCCCGGCCCTCCCTCATCCCGGTCTGGTGGAGCTGCCGGGCTCTCAGTGCCGAACAATGCGGGCTCTTTGTTCTCCCTGCTCCCCAATCTGTCCTTCCATCTGTTCTCCCTTGTCTCCCACTCCCGGTTTAAGCTCCTGGGGAAGGATCCTCCTCTTTGTTCCCGCTCCGCTCACTCACAGGGAGCTCGTGGTTCCGACCCAACCCACCTCAGCACCGAGATTTTCCAAACCACTCCGTGAAATCCTATGTTTTACTGGGATCCAACTGGTTTGCCTGGGAATCTTTCCCTCGATATGTTAAAAAAGAACAACGCTGATTCCTGGGAAATCCTGTTACAAAAGGGTCGCAGGGAAGCAAACAAAACCACTTGTCTCGGGCAAAGACGGAAAAACAGTAATATTTGCCTTCCTGCCCTCAATTTTTTTGACTCCCAAACTTTGGAATTAAACGGAGCAAAGAGAAAATGATGGATTTCAGCTTTTTTTGTTAAAAACAAGCATTTCTCACTTGCTCCTTATCCCACTTCTCCGTGTGACTGGAGCAGAGTTCGGCGCAAGAAAAGACAGTCCCCCATCCAAACCTTTAACCCACAGTGGCTCCAGGTTTACCCTTTCCCTACTAAACACTGGGAATTTGCTAAATTAATCCAGATTATCAGGCAAAAGGTGCAGGAATAGGGAAGGAAGGAGCCGCCTGACCCCCGAGGTAAAAGGATTTAAAAATAAACCAACTCCTTGTTTTCCGCTCAGGAAAACTGCTTGGAAAAAAATCCCTCTTTGGAGGTCTATGAGCTTTGCAGGTTTTGGGGTGTTTGGTTGGATTTTTGCCATTTTGCAGCCATTCCTGTTTGTTTTCCTTCCTTTCCTCATCACCCAACGTTAAAGCACAAAACCAGCATTCCCTAGAAGTGGTAAAGCCATCAAATATTGCAGGAATAGGGAAGAATCAACTAAGAGATAATTGATTTTCAAAATGTGTTTCATTCTGATTCAAGAAAAGAGTTTTCCATAGAAAAGGAAGAGGAAATCTCCGGCACCTCCCTGGATGAGCCCACATCTGTCTTGGTGTGACCACAGGTTTGGTGGCTCCAGGTGACACCATGTTAGCCCAGAGACACCAGAGGGATTTTCCCTGTTATCCAAGGTAAAAGCTCCTCCTGCATGAGGGATTTTTTCCCTGGAAGCACATTTCTCCTGGTGTTTTGTGCAGGGAAGCAGAGGGTGAGGAAGCCCTGCTCATACATCACCCTGGTCTTGGTCCCCTCTCAAACTAGTGATGGACAAAATCGCCCAAAACCAGGATTTTCTCCTTAAAAAAATTAGATCCTACAAACTGAGCTGAAATGCAAGCAGCCAAAGGTTTGGAATTACAGCCCTAGGAATTATAACCCGTGGACTGGCTGTTCAGTGGGTCAGGGCTGATGGCAGCGCTTGCCCTCATCACCCACCCCCTGCACCATATCTAGGAGAAAACCAAGCAGATTAAAGCAAAATCTCACTGAAAACCAACTCCTCCATTACTCCTGAATCCCCAAATCTCCCGTCAGTTTTCCCTGAGAATCATCCTGGTGATGGTTTCATCTCAGGACATTCAGAACAGGGAAAATGAAGGCAAATTCGCCCAACTCGTTATTTCCATGGCAGGAGTTGCACGGAAGAGGCAAAACAGCAGCAGGATGATGTGGTGGAGGTTGGTTGGAGTCCTGCTATCGAACTGCGGTGGGAGAGCAGCGCTGCCGTTCCTTCAAGGAAGCCCTTCTTTGATAGGATCTCATTAACCAGTGCTGGAGCAGAAAAACAGCCCATTTACAGGATAACATCTCCTCCTGACTGAGGCCCTGTCCAAGAAAAGAGGGATATTGATCTCCCTCCTGCCATAAAAAAGCCCTGCTAGACTCTGAACACTGAATAGAAAACTTCCATGGAATGGGGTCTGCAGCCCTGGCATAATTCACAGGATCACAAAGGGTGGAAAAGACCTCCAAGGTACTCGAGTCCAGCCTTTGTCCAGTCACCACCTTGTCACCCAGACCAAGAGCTCAGCAATCCTCGCTCACCCCTGAGAGCTCCAGCAACAAATCCAGCGGGTAAATATTGGGAAAGCTTAAAAACGTTCTCAATTCCACAACACACCTGGAACCCAGACTTGGTTCTCCAACCCTGCTCCTGTTTTCCAGCTGACGATGGAGCAGCTCCAAGTGGCTGGAATAAACTGGGAGGATGATCCCAGCTGGTTGAGACCTTCTCACTCTCCAGAATTCCCTGAAAGAATGCTGGAGCTGGGGGGGAGGTCAGGTTCTGCTCCCAGGGAACAAGGGACAGGATGAGGGGAAACGACCTCAAGCTGCGCCAGGGGAGGGTCAGGTTGGACACCAGGAGGAATTTCCTGCTGGAAAGGGTGGTCAGACCTTGGGAGGGGCTGCCCAGGGAGGTGGTGGATCCCCATCCCTGGAGGTGTCCAAGGAATGCCTGGACGTGGCACTCAGTGCTCTGGGATCAGTCCCACCCTGGACTCCATGACCTTAGAGGTCTCTTCCAAGCTCCCTGGGATTCTGGGATTCTCCAGACCAGGTCCCACAGCATTAAACGAAAATGGGATTTAATCTCCTCCATTGATATGAAAAAAGACCAGTGGGAAAAAAACCCGAACCCTGGTGGTGCTTTTAGTCCCTTCTGCAGAAGTTCTATCGAATCACAGCTCGGGCCAACTCCATTAGGGAGCAATTAGGCCTTAATGGCCGTCCAGAGCCATTATCAGGGGACAGTTCACTCGCAATACTTAAAGATAATATTTAATTGGAGCAAATTAATGGACTGCCTGGGAGACCAAAGAGATCTATTTAGGCTCTCTGCTTTTCCACTAGGGATGTTTCCCTTTGGAAAGCAACTTGTGTGCCAGGAGAACCGCTGGAGTCGGTGCCCGCCTTCAGACTTCACGTGAGCAGTGAAACCCAGAGTAAAACCTCAAAGAACCACCCGGTGTATCCCTAGTGCTGCTCCCTTTATTTCCCCACCCAGCCACAGTCAGTTTGGATCCTCCACAAAATATGCTTGTGGAGATGTCCACCTTCATCTCGTCATCACCACAGTTAATTACTGTTACATCAAAAATTTGGTGTATATCAAAATAATTCACACACTGCGGATCCCTGGGAAGCAGCTGGTAGCCAAACAGCCTATTTTCCAAAAAAAATCCTCAAATAAACTGGGAAACAAAGCCTGACCACCTCCAGACCAACAGAACCATGGAAGACCCCATTTCTTTCATATCATAGTCTCCTTGGAGCCTTCCCAAAATCTCTGATTCAAACATGCACCACTTCATATCAGTGCTTGGGTTCCAGTGACCAAAATCCCTCATTATTTGCAAAATCAGATTTAAGGTGATTTAAGGATCATCCCCTTCCACCCCCTGCCATAGGCAGGGACACCTTCCGCAGCCTGGGTTACTCCGAGCCCTGTCCAACCCGGCCTGGAATAACGTAGCAAGGAAAGCATGAGTTGATCTGTAAATATTAACCCAGATATAGAAATTCCAGTGTAAGGAAGAAATTTTGCCCTTCATTCCAAAGATCTTGGCATTCAATTCCTTAAAAAGGACAGGAGGAAAAGCAGGGAAGCCCTTAAATCCCCTTAAATCCATGCCTCCAACTGTATCCCTGCGTGATGCTGTGTGACATCATTGCCAGAGTCTCTTTGCTCCAGCAACAGTGGGAAGGTTCAAGGTTTGCACTGTTAGAATCTCCAGAGAATTCCCTGCTGGAAGCAAGTGCATGCTCCTGGGAAGCCCTGGGGGAGCTACAGAAGTAGGTTATCCCCCTTCCCCGCTGAAGGTTCGAGGTGTTCCCCACGAAGGCAGTGCCTGGAACAGCGCCCGCCTTTGCACCTCGGTGCCCTCGCCGGCGCCACCACACGCCAAGAGGCCCCGGAGTCTGCCACAGAGCTGGGGAATTCTGGGAGGCTGCAGCCACTCCAGAGCACCTCCCGCGCGTAGAATTCCACAGGGCGGGATCCCTTCCTCTGGCAACCACGCCGGGACCTGGCCTTGCAGAGAAGTCACGGGGTCACAGAAAGGTTTGGGTTGGGAGGGATTTTAAGGATCATTCCCAGCCCACTGCACCTTCCACTAGGCCAGGTTATTCCAGCCTGACCTTAGACACTTCCAGGGATGGGGCAGCCACGGATTCTCTGGGAAACATGTGCCAGGGTCTCACCCCCTCCCAGGGGAGAATCCAAGCCTACCCGTCAGCAGACACCCAATCCCAAAGCCATTGAACCCAAGGCACTGAGGAGCAGCTTTGATGTGCAAGGCGGCCACGGACGGACACTGAACCTCTGGAATATCAAGTCCCCAAATTCAAGAGCAGAACCCAAACAAAGACCGTTCTGCCTTCACAATCCTTATTAATGTCAGGAATTACAACCCCGGGAACCAATGGCGCCAATTAGAGAATGGGAGACTGGCCTTTGGGTGGCACCTGAAGAGCTCCAGCACCTGGGAGAAGGTAACCGGGGGGTCGACTCCCGGTTGTGCTCCTCGGAACCGCTCCCTTAATTTGACCTAATGCCCCCTAATGCCTCATGGTTCCGGGGATCGTTCGGCTCAATCCCGGGGCTTTAACGGAGCTGGAGAACTGGGGGTGTAATTAGAACCCGTTCCTGGAAGAGTGGAATCTGGAGCACATCCTAATGTGTAAATGACTCAATAACTTAATTAGGGGGAATGAAGTGCACTTACAGCCACAGATGCTTACGCCGGATCGGGATAATGTGGTGGGAATATATCCCTACTTTTTTAAGGGATATATTCCTTGGGTTTAGAACCCAAGCAGTAGGACGAGGAAATGTGGAATGTACACCAATTATGGGAAGGATGGCAGGGAAGTCTTTTTAAAGGGAAGTTTTCCTTACAAACTGATGTAAAAAAAATTTTTAAATCACTTCAAAATGCTGGAAGGAAACAACTTTTCAATCCCTGCAAATATCAACTCCCAGTGAAATTCCAAGTGGAGTAAGAGAGGAAATTATTCTTCTGAGCAAGCTCACGAGGATAAATCAATAAATAGAGCCCTGCTTTTCCAAGCTCACCTATTCCCAGGATCATTCAGGTTGGAAAAGGCCTCCGAGGTCATTTAATCCAACCTGTGACCGATCCCCACCTTTCCCACAGATTATGGCACAAAGTGCCACATCCACTCATTCCATGAACACCCCAGGGAGGGGAACTCCACACCTCCCTGGGAAACCCATTCCAACACCTGACCATCCCTTCCATGAAGCAATTCCTCACAGGCAAGTCAGCAGGAAAATTCCCATAGCTTTTGCTATCCGGGTTCCAGCTCTGGGGGAAGAGCACATGAAGTGCTCTTGCTGATCCCAAACATGCCAGTTTTCCATGGGAGCTGACAAAGGGAATGGGAGAAGCTCTAAAAATCACTTGTGTTCATGAGTCATCCCTATTCATCCCTCCCCTCTCCCCGAATCCCTGCTGGAGGTGAATGGAACACAACCACTGAGCTGAATAAACCAAATTATGGGATGTGAGCTTGGAGGAGGCTTCAAACGAAGCAACCAGGAAACGGGGGCTTTGATTTTCCACTGATGGATAAAAGGGCAGGATACAAGGAGATAGCACAAGTACCTATGGAGCTGTAGCTTGTCTGATTCCAAGAAAACAACCTGGGCAAGGGAAAAGTTTCCTGCCCCTGGCAGAGGCTTGGAATGAGCTGAGCTTTAAGGTCCCTCCCAACCAAAAGCATTCTATGATTCCACGGAAAGAAATCCAGGTTGCCAAGTTGCAGTGCCCAGATCACTTTTTCCATGTTATCTTTCCTATATTTATTAATTAACTGCTTCTAATGACACAGAGAAGTGGTTCTTTGTGGATTGACACAAGCAGTGTGAACACCCACCCAAAAATTCCTAAATGCAGGATTAGGCGGCAAGCAGCCGGAATTTTTGATGACAATATGGAATGATCCCTAAATGAGATGCCCTTCCTCAAAGTCCTCTCAGAAAACTGATTAAATTAGAAAAGAGATCAAACCCCTTTTCAAGGGGGAAAAAGAAGTTGCCACAATGAATCCAGGAGAGCAAAATGGCTCGTGGATGGGAGCAGAGCCATTGGAAGGCAAAAGTCTAGGAATAATGGGTTGGAATCTGTTGTCACTAGCTGAAAGGAAATCCAAAGTAATCCTGGAGATGCTGGTTAGTGCAGAACCTCCCTGTTGCTCCAAAGGAGGGAATTTTTGAGGATGAGATGAAGCAGCGCTGCAGTGAAAATTCTCTGTGAAGGCACAAAGGAGGATTGTGCCTCCCGGGAACGGGAGAGGAGGTGTTCGCCTCTCCCGGGAAGTGTCGCCCTCGGAGGAGACTCCGTTTCACATCTCCTCCTTGGGAGCCGAGTGAAATCAATTAACTCTGCAACTGGAACCAATTAACCCTCGGAAAAGCACAGCACCAACACAGTGGCAGCCCTTAATAAACGGGATCAATGTCATAAATCCATAAATAAAAAGGGAAAACGCTGCGGGGGGGGGTTGCCAGGCTCTGTCCTGTGGGCTCCTGGTTCTTCAGGGACATCAGAAGGATTTGGGGGTCTACAACCAAATGAAAACCTCAGAAAACTCGGGATTTCAGCAGCCCCGGGGGGTGGTTAAGATGGGATTCATCCCATGTAACTCCAAGCAGGGCCGGAGTCTCTGAGCCAGATTTCCAAGCAGGATGAGGATGGATACCTTGAAAGAGGCACCTTTGACCCTTGTCCCGGAGCGGGATGAACCTCCCTCCTCTCCGGGGAGGCTCCATGCTGCCTCTGCCCCATTAAGATGCCAGTCTGTGACCCAGGGCACAGTGGGAAGATGGTGCCATCTGTGACACGGAGCGAGTGGCCCTGGCCCTGCCCGGCTCCCGGCCCCGGGAACAATGCTATCCCTCAGATCCTGCTTCTCTGCTCTGGCCGCCCTTCCCTACTTCACTCCTGGCTTTACTCGGCTTTTTGCTGCCCTTTTTCAATCCAACTCACAGCAAATTGGAGGCTATTCCGCAGATTATCCATTTTTGCTGGGAATTTCCTCATGAATGAGGTCTTTCCGACAGCAACGGACGGGGAAGAGGCTTAAGCAGCAGAATATGATTGGAAATATTATTAATAAAATCACAAGTGACCCTGGTGAACACACGGCCCCCCAGACCCCTCCCGAGGCCACACTCCGTGCGATGGCTCCATCCCACCCTCCGGACACCACCACAACTTGATTTTTCCAGGGCTGTTTTCCAGAACAACTTTCTCCGAAAACAAAATAAAAAAGAATAAAGCTGCTTCTTTTATAATCCTGCACTTTCTATTTAAGCTCTTGCTCTTTTGGATTAAGGGAAGAACAACTCGCCATTAGGCCCTGCCCTGGTTATCAACATCACTCAGAGTCACAGGATTTATTTTACACTTCAAAAGATGGTCAAAACCAGTTGCACATGTATTTTTTGAAAGTTTAAATATCATATTTAATATCATAAAGCTCCCCCTTGCCTGGCAGTCAGGCACTGTGGTTCAGTGGCCACAAGCACTTACAGGGAGGGGGATTCCGGGAGGGCAAAAATGCAAATAGGAATCACTTGATCTGCTCACTTCGGGCTTTCAGGGGTTTCACTTCCTCCCTCTGTTCCTAAATTTTAGGTAAACAACCTCTTCTTAATAACCTTAACCAGGGCAATGCTGGAATTACAGAGGGTCATTGGAATCAAGCAGTTGCTGCACTGGTCACATCCAGGCGGCCCCGCGGTCGGACACAGGAGAATCCCAATTTCCCGAAGGTGTGTCACCACTGCCCCACATCACACTCACGAGGCCATGGCAGAGCCTTCTACTCTGGGTTTGCTCAGCAAAAAGACTCCATTTTGCCACAAAATGACTCAAATTTGCCCCAAAAAGACTCAGTTTTGTCCCCAATAGACTCGGTCTCGCCCTGCAGCGTTCAGATAATGAAGAGCTTTTCCTGTCTAGACAATCACTTCATAAACATATTATATATATATTTATTTTTTAATTTGACAGTGTGCTTGTTCCTCAGCTAAATTGAGTCTGTGGTTACAAGGAAGATGACCCTTTAATCCCAATAATTTCATGGCTAAGGATTTGTCCCACATCCAGGGAAGCAGCACTGGGCACCTGAGCGAGCGAACAGAGCCGGCGAGCTGATAAAAGCCACCCCAAACTCTGGGTTTGTGGTCTGGTCCCGGATATTTTTCCAGGCTAACTTCCTAGTTGGATCCCAACACATTCCCAGGGTTTGCTGTGCACCCCAGCCAAGGGAAGCACGGGTTTTCCACACCGCCCAAACCTCTTAATCAGAGCTCGGCACGAGCGCGGAGCGGCCGCGCACCCGGCACTGCCACCAATTAACCATGTCAGCTCTACAGGCAGACACCGAGCAAGGAGACCAAACACACACGGAATAGAAATGAGGGGAAAATACGCGGAATATAGATCAGAAAAAACACACGGAATATAAAGGAGAAAAAAATATATGGAACGTAAAGGAAAACAGTAGGAGAGGGCAAAACTGTGCTGTCCATCAGTGACCGTGCCGGTTCCGACATTAATGCTCTAATTTGTGGTGTTTACAAGACAGCTAATTTTAGGAATGTGAATTTTCCTCTGTTTATCCAACAAGCCCCAGTATTTCCTAAGTAAGTGGATCTTTCCAAGGAGGATAAAATCAACAAAGGGATTAGAGGCAGAAACCCAAAGTTAAGCGACGTGTTTGCTGCCGGCTCTGACCCTGCAGGATGAGGAATGTGCCGGGCTCTGCTCGGGATTTAACACTCCATTTTATGTTTTTGAAGGAAAACAGTTCATCCAGGACAAGCAGGAGAGGCAAAGAGTGGGATTCTCCTGTGGGCAAACCCTGGACACAGGTCTCAGGTAACACTTAGGCTCTCGCTTCCTCCCAGCTCTGCTGGTGGATGTGCCTGATCAGAAAGGCAAACCATCCCTGCTCCTCTCCCAAAATCCCTGCTGTCAATTGTCCCTAAAAAAAAATGAGGAAAACTGGGCTGTACCCTGTGGAAGTGCAGCTCACAAGTGCTCCCAAATCCCACCCAAACAGCCTCGTGGAGCTGGAATTACAGTGACACTTGTCCCAGCCTCATCCCTGCATGTCTTTGTTCCCAAAATCCCGAAGAAATGAGTCTCTTTTGTGTAATGGCATTAGATCCCGATACTCCAGCCTGTCCTGTCCCATCCCACGGTCACCACAACCAGGAGCAGCGTTGGGCCATCAGCAAGGACAGAGGACTTGGGCAGCTCCCGTGGCTTTGCCCCCTTCACTCCACAGCAGTTGTTCTCCCAGCGCCGGCGTTGCCGGCAGGGTCTGTCCTGGCAGCGCTGCCGGACCCTCCAGCCCGGCGGCCCTGGCAGGTGCTCCCACAATCCCGGGCCCTAATTCAATCACGCTCTGGGCTGACGTCAGGAAGCACAAAACAACTCCAAGGCTGTGTCTGAACGGGCCCAGAACCCCCGAGATTCAATTAGAGCCTTGATATTCCATCGGGAATCTTATTTAGCTGGATTTAATATCACCAAAGCCTCGGATCAGTTGTTTCTCAAATAGGTCGAGCGTATTTAAATGTACAGGCGGGGGGAAGAGCACGTCAGCCCCACGATCCCAAATTTCCACAAGCAAGCCTGGCTTTTACTCAGGAAAAACAGAGTCTGGTTTGCAGATGCTATAGAACAAAAAGAGCTGCATCCCTGTTTTCCTGGGGATTACATCCATGCCTAAGAATTAATTCGGGCATTTCAATGCTTTCCCGGTTTTGGACCCCTAAATGATCCCAGCAGAAATCCTGACTGCCACACACGTGATGTTCCACAGGGATTTGGGTTGGGTTTTTAACATACACTTTTCCAGGACCTCCAGGCCTGAGGTGGTGTAAGGGGAAGGATGCAAAGGGAGATCTCCTTGGGGAGCCTCCCTGGATCTGGGAATGAAGTACTGACCAAGGAAGGAGCACTGGGGCATCGGGACAGAGATCCCATATGGACACAGGACGGAGAAGGAACATATACATGGGATACACACACACACATGATACAGCAGGGACATACACACGTGTGACACAGCAGGGACATACACGCGTGTGACACAGCAGGGACGTACACGCGTGTGACACAGCAGGGATGTACACGCGTGTGACACAGCAGGGACGTACACGCGTGTGACACAGCAGGGACATACACACGTGTGACACAGCAGGGACGTACACGCGTGTGACACAGCAGGGACATACACGCGTGTGACACAGCAGGGACGTACACGCGTGTGACACAGCAGGGACGTACACGCGTGTGACACAGCAGGGACGTACACGCACATGACAGAGCAGAGTGACACACACACACATGACAAAGCAGAAGGCCACATATACACCACATATACGCACCTATATGATGAACCAGGGTGCCACACACACACACATGTATGACAAAGCAGGGTGCCATACACCTCCATGACAGAGCAGGGGTCACACACACATGACAGAGCAGGGGTCACACACACACATGACAGAGCAGGGGTCACACACACACATATTCCAGAGCTGGCTAAAGGGCAGGAAGGGCCGGAGCCACCAGGAAGGTGACAAGAAAACCTTTACAGTCACTGAGTGCAGCCAAATTCCACAAGGGCCCACAGAAAACCCAGCAGCAGTTTCCAAACTGGATCGCAGCAGCACAGACAACAACAGGGAGCAGCTCCTACAGGCATCACTACCGGGAGCACAGAAAGGTGCAGTTAAGGAGCGACTGCCACAACGGTTCTCAGACCAACGGTGCTGTGACTGCCCCAAAATCCACCCAAACAACCCCAAGTTTCCATCCACCTGCTCAGTGGAGGCGCAGCTCAACCGCTCCTTGGCAGAAGGAATAAACCCTCCCAGCTCTCTCTTCCAGGCTTTTCCTAGTTCCCGTAGTTTGCTGGGAAAAGAAATTCCACAGCAGCGGTGGAAAAGATTAAAAAATTAATTAAGCATTTGGTCATTCCAACCCGAGAAGCACCAGGCAGGAAGTTTTCCATGCAAACAGCTTAGTGATAAAGATTCAGCAGGTTGGTGTTACCAATCCAGGGATTTGGGCCCAAATTCCCAGGTTGGAAACCTTCGAGCGGCACAAGGGGTGGATTTTGGGGACATTGGACCTCCCGGATGCCCAAAAATAAGTCGCCTCAGGCAGCCACTTTTCCAAAGAAATAAGAGCAAATTGAATTATTGCAGGGGCTGGGATGTGCTGGCGTCATCCCTCCTGGCTGCCGAGGAACTCTGTGGAGTGGCCACTGGCAGATGGCACATCCTCTTACATGTGTATTAATTTTACATGCTACATCCTAGGAAACATTCCCAGGTTATTCCCGCTCTTCTCTCTGTGTCCACCGCCCTGGAATCTGGGAAAACATTGGGAAAAGCACTTTAAACCATAACTGCTCCTTATGGAACAACTGCAGGGTTTTGTTGGCTGATGGGAGCTGAGTTAAATCCCAGCAGGATTTAAATCCCTGAAAACCACAGGCCACCCGGACTCTCCCCTTTTCCCGGGATTGCAGAGCTCCAGATTTCCAGCTACAACAAGTTTACCACGAGGAGTAAATGTTTGATCTGTAAAGCTTCCAAAACGACTTTGTTTATCAGAGCAGATGAAGGGGGGAAAAAGAGGGAAAGGAATCATTTGGAGCTCAAAGCAAAATTGTTTATAGGACAGCTTTTAGTGCTCCAGGATTCCGGGCATTTAAGGAAGATTCCAGCAATTAACAGTATAAACTTCCACGACTTAATTCCACTCTATATGTTCCTATGGCTTAGTTGTTCCTCTATTATTTCAGTTATTCCTCATTACAACACTAATCAGGAAAGATATTTGCTGATCCTGTCCAAAAAACATAAGCAGCTTCTCCACAACATTCCTGGGATCCCAAAACAGGGGCTTAAACCCTTTGACTTTCTAAGTAAAGGAAAATATCCAAGTCATTCCCAAATTCTGTTTAAATTACAGAGGGGGAATGATAAAAAAATTAAATCCCATTATTTTTTGGCTACCGCAGAAACAAGTGGTAAAAGAGGAAATTTTGGGGTTATTTGTGCCTATTCCATGTTCCTTGGGAATTCGGGCCGTGGAAGCTGCGTTTGCCTCTGACAAAAATCCATATGAATTTGGGAGTGGCACGAGCACAAATCCAGTGGGAAGAAGCCAGATTGCACCTCAGTTTTTTTCCCTGAGCAGGCTTTGTGCTCCCACTGAAGTCCAAGCCAGGCCCAAGTTGCCTGGTTTAACGGCCCCACTTTGTTCCCAGATCCCTGCTATCCACGGGATAACGTCAAGCAGCATCCCTGCTGCTGCTGGATTTGGGAAGGGCAGGCAGGGGTGTCCCCCCTGCAGGTGACATTCGGGTGGCTGCGGCCCCGGAGCGGATTCTGATTTATTACATCTATTGCAGAGGAGGTAACGTGGAACGAGGCTGCCCAAAGCACCTCCAGCTCCCAGCCTCCGTTACCACTGGGAATGGCCAGGCTGCCTTATCTCTTTCCTTACCAGCCAGGCCCTGGGCTCCCAGATTTCCACAGCCCAGGGACTGCAGGTGGCTGCAGCCCTGCAGTGGCCTTGGCAGCTACACTCAGTTTGCTCCTGCGAGTAAGAGCCGAGCCCCGGAGGAACCTCTGTGCTCTGCGAGTCAGCCTCCCGCTCCGGGGGGGCTCAGGCCACTTCCCAACAGCACAGCCTGGGGCTCTGGCTGCCCCCACGGAAGCGGTCGGCCGGGATAGGGCTGGGAGAGGAGGAGGATCCCGGGTAAACATAGCTGGAAGGATGGGAGGCAACAGCATTCCTGCTCTCCTTAATCATAATTACGAAACCTCGGGGATGGAAAAGAGGGAAGGAGTCGCTTTTGTGGAGCCCGGAGTTTTCAGCAGGGAGAACAAGAGGGATATGGCACAGGGAGCCGGGGTCGGGGCCGAGGGTCCTGCAGCCCCCCAGAGACCTGGAATTCCAAGGAGGGAACGTGGAGCGACGGAGCCGAGCCGACACCCAAAGCCCATCATCATTTTCCCTCTTTCCTGGCATATCCCGTGGCAAACCTGGGCTCCCTGCCCTGGAATGGCGAGAGCTCCGGACCTGACACATCACTCCCTTGGTGCAGCACTATGGGGCAAAAGGCTGAGAATTGTTCTTTTGGGGGATTTTCCCTCTCTTTTTTATCTCTTGAATGGCTATTCTGCATTATAATCCCCTCCTTCCCAAATTCTCCCTGGTATGGGGTTTCTGCCCTAGCACACAATACTGGGATCCATGCCGGCATCCTCAGGTGTGCCTCACCTGAGCAGCTCCAAAACATCCTCTGAATAAAGCCTCGATTTAATTCCATTTTTTTGGTGATCAACCACCAACAGCAAAATTCTGCGGCTTCCCCACACTCCAAAACCAGGCTGTGCTTAAAACACCCCCCACAATATTTGTCAGAATTTCCTCACAGAACATCCCAAATCAAAAAAAAAATGGACTTTAACCCAAGCTGGATTTGTGATTCCCTCGTTAAAGATGTATTAATTTGTTGCTCTAATGCAGGCCAAGCCCTAATCAAACTAATGGCAAAATGAAAAGCGAGGATTTAAATCCTTTAAACGGACTTTGCTTTATTGGGAGATGCAGAGATGGGAGATTTTTTCCCTTTTTTTCTGGGCCATGGGAATGGGCAATGAGAAAAATCCCGCTTTTCTCCGATTCTGCTGCCACCCACACGCTATTCAGAGACACTCAGAGTGGGCAATCCAGAGCAGATGCTCCCAAATGGAGGTAAAATTCCAGGCTTTAAATAGAAGGAGCAGAAATCGAAGGGAATCAGGAAGATGTGGGCCCTGATTAATGGATAAAAACCCGAAATAAGCTGAATGTGACAGACCCAGGGAATTCTCGGGGGCAAAACTGCTCCCTGGTCCGTCACCCCTTTATTTTATGGGGCCTCACACTCAAAGTAGGATAAATTTGTGATGGATTTGCTGGGGAAGGGGTTAGAAACTCTTCCCAAAATTTTAGGTGATGTGGGTAAATTCATTTTCTTTTGGCCACCGTCCTAAAAAAAGGGAAAACAAAGCAGAAAAACTCCAAAGCCCCCCCCAGGTGCCCGCAATGAATGTGCATTGTTCAGTGGAAGGAGCAGCTCTTAAATCACTTCACAAACACGACCCAAGGCGGAGGGAACTCCGGGGGAGTTTGGCTCCCCGGTGCTCCCAGTGCCGCTCTCCCGGCGCAGGTCAGAGGCTCCGGCCCCGGCGGAGCGCCCTGTGCCCAACACCTGCACACATCAAACACGCTGCTGGGCCTTCCCTGGGCTCACAAAAGCCTTTCATGTGAAAAATGCTCCCTGGGAATGTCAGGGCTGGAGCTCAGGTTACATTCCTTTCTCCCTGCAGCCCTCCCCGGGCTGGAACACGGGGAGAAGCCATGTTTGTGGAATTCGAGACTCAAAGGCAATGGGGTTTTACTTTCTTTCCCCCCCCACGCTGCAAATCACAACAGAGAGTCGTGGATTAGCTGAGGGAAAAGCCCCCGGGACGACTTGGAGCAGGAATTATTCCCACACTTCCTCGAGTCCAGCTAGTTTCACTTCCCTGCCTGGCATTACTTTTGGAGGCTCTGTTTTTCCTTCTTTTTCCTCCCTATAAGGAGTTCCAGGTTAATGCAGAGCAATGACATCTGTGGTTCCTCGTCTCAATAAACGTATTCCTAAAGAGGAATATTAAAATCTGGCTCAAACTTCCCAGGGAGAACTTGCAGGAGGAAAAGCAGGATCCCTCCCGCTCCCCAAACGCGCTGTTCCCAAAGTGCATCATTAGAATAATAAACCACGTTTTGCCATTACTGACGGAGCTGCTTCGGTCCTGCCACGGAGCACAGACACCCCTCTCGGAGCAGTTATCCCGCTGTTATCCGTGCAATCCCCATTTCCCAAGCCCTGGCTCATCCCATCCCTGCGTGGGCTCCAGACAATAGCCACGCACCTCCATCCTCAGGCCACGCACCTCCCTGGCATCGCCCCCAGCTTTTTGGGAAGCACTGAGCACTCCCTGCAAAATTCCCTGTCGAATTACCGAGCAATAGATATTCCAAGAGGAAAATTCCAGTTATTTTCCCTTGCAGAAGCCCCCTGCGCTGCCATTGTGCAAACACCCGGCGCTTCCTCAAGCTTCTCCTTCCTCCTCCACCACCAGGCATTGATGTGGACAAGGAATTCTGCTGGAATTCTGTCCGTGGGACAGTTCAGGTGTTGTTTTAAGGGGTCTTTATCTCCCTAACCCTCACTTCCTGCAGCTCATTAAATCATCCTCCTTGGCTACAGGAGGTGTCAAAGTTCCTCGAATCCTTTCAGCTGTGGAGACAATAAAACACAATTTAATCACTCCCTGCTCTGGTTTGTCCTCCTGATCCAAGAGACTCCAGAGCTGAGGCTTGGGATGGAATTATTAAATATAACTCTGGGGTCACCCAGCCCAAGTGGTGGCTGTGCACGGCCCGGGCTCCGAGCGTGACAAATTGATTTGTCTGGCACAAACACTCCCCTGAAAACAAATAGAGTGGATATTCCATATCCGCCGAAATCGGCTCGGAAAATTACGGCGCAAAATGGCAAAAAATGGGATTAAAATCTACAGCTCGTGTTTGGAAAGTTGTTCAACCCCAACGGCAAAATTCTCCAAGTCGCTGCAAGCACAACATAACCAAGTTTGGGGAGATAAAACAAACCCACGGTGTTATTTCCAAAGGCTCCACAGAATAAAAGGCACAAAATGAGTGTTCAGGTGGCACCTGAGCTTAAAAAACATTCCACTGCAGATCAACTGCCAGTTAGGAATCCTGCTCTGGAAATCAAAAGCTGACTGATGACCCAGTGCATTTAATGAAATGCTGGATAAAGAGAAGGGGTGCCTTGAATCGAGCAAAAGCTGGGAATATTGGGCATGAAACCCTTTGGAACGAGGCGGATATCCAGGGGCAGTTTGCAGGGAAGCCGTGCCCGAATTCCCCCCTGGTTTGCCCAGGATCCAGGTATGAGCCGACGGCCGGAGCATTGGCACGTGGAGCTGTAAACACTGCAGCTCCCTACCTGGGGCTGGGGCAGGAACACCAACTGCATCCCGGGGCAAGGAAATGGGCAGTAAGGATCTCTGGGAGTTTGCCTTCTCATCTGTCAGGCACATAAAAGCCTCCCTATAAAACTGGAGTTGCCAGACAATTATTGTCCACACATGTTCCACCGCCAAGAGCTCCGAGATCGCTTTGTCATCCCACTCCCGATTCCAGGGAATGCTGCACTTGCCCATCCAGCCCCACCACAGCCAAAGAACAAACAAATCCTGCTTCTGCAACGCTCTGATATTCACAAGCAAAATGCCCCAGCTCGAGAAAGTGACCGAAAGGGTTCCATTCACGAAAAATATTCCATCCTCTCTCATCCTAAACACTTCCTTTCCTGCCCTTTATCCTCCGATACTTGTGATTTCTATATTTAATTGCAGCAGCCTCCCATTCGGCTTCAATTCTGCTTCAGTTCTGACTCACCAAATTCATTTGCACGCGAGAGGTTTCAACTCTCATCCCTCCCAGACAAAGAGAGTCTTTGGAATTGGAAATAAAAAAAATTCTCCGAGGCTCAAATTAAAAAAGGAAAAAGATAAACCTACTTTCAAACCAGAACAATTTTGAACAGCAGTTACACAGAGGGGAAGTTCAGGGGGTTTTCAAAAATCAGGAATGTGTTGCAGTGCTCTAAAAACCTCCCAGGCTCGTGGAAATAATAAAAATCAGAATAATCATAACCGGTGCTTAGGAATAATTCTGCTCCAATCCGAACAGATCTGCTCCCCACGAGAGATTAAAGCACCACAACAAAGGTAAAGCCCATGGAGAAATAAATCACAGCATTTGCACCACAGAGGGAACAAAAAACGGTACCTACTTGAGCCAGTGAAATGTCCACTTGCCAAGGAAGTTGGTCCATTTTTCCCACTGCTCACGGGAGGTGAAAACATCTAAAAAAAAAAACAAAGAGGCGTTACTAGTGGAAAACAAGCGATTCCCGAGTCCTCTGGCAGTCCAAAGTTCCTTCCACGGTCCTCAGGAGTTTCTCTCCCCCGAACCATCATCCCCCAAACGAGTGCAGATTGCTGCCAGCCCCCACCGGCGTGCCGCTTTTCTCAGGCTCGTTAGCTTCCCAGACAATCTGCCCTTCCCCAAGACTTCGAGCCATCCCAGTGCCCGGCAGCTCTCCAGCCTGGGAAGCGGGGCTGGCTCCGCTCTCCCCGCCGACAAAGGCGGAAAAAGTTGGGACTGGGTCGCAACCTTGGCCATCAACGTAGCAACGTCCACTTCCATCCCGCTCCAGGATTTGCCTGGCATGTGGGAACCCAAATAATAATAATGCAAAGTGCCACCTGCCCTAAATTCTCATCCCGTCTCTCCCACCGAGCAATTGGAAGCCAGGCTCGCTCCTCGCCCCCTCTCCCTCCCTCTCTCGCGCTCCTCTCTCTCTCTCTTCCCAGCATTTATTCCGACCCTAATTGGTTTCTCCCTTCTCCGACGCGTCTGGTGGATAATACGCACCTTCCCTGAGTCAGAGCCTGCAAAAAGCCAGGGAACAAATGGGAAAAGTGCACCGACAAGCAGAGAGGGGGCTGCGGAGCTGCCGCGGGCTACGATTCCCGGCCAAACTTCCCGCAGCCATCCCTCGGAAGCCGAGGCTGGAGCGGCAGCACCAGCCTGGAGCACGCGGGGGAGAGGGGGGGGCCTCGCCGGGCTTTAGGAGCGGCCCCGCATCTCCCAGCGAAAGCTCTGCCCTAAAATAAATAACTAAGTGGATAGAGAGATATTCCTGACATATTGGGGGGAAGGGAGGGGATGGGGAGAGGAAGGAAGGGGCTGGAGGGGGAGGGGGAGCCTGACAAAACTAGACAAGTGCACGCGTCCGGCGGAACGTTCGGCCTCCAAACCAGCCCAGGGGGACAAAAACCTCTTTTTCCCCGCGAAAAGAACGCCCCAAACCCCTGCCCAGGGCCGCGCCGAGAAGGTCGGAGCAGCTTTAGCGCCAGCAGAAGCCAGAGGAGATTTCAGGGAAAACTTTAAACTGAGACAGTCGTGGATTTCTTTGCACTTTCCATGTGCCAAAAAACGAAACAAGGGAAGAACCGAAAGGAGAATATCAGCGACTCATTAGCAATTAATTAGTTCATGTGCCAACCACGCTCGCAAATCTAAAGCACGGTAAAAGTGCAATATTGGTATGGAGGAATGATGAGAAATGGTCAGTTTTCGGGGCGTTTCTTTTGGCAGGAATTATTCGAGCCATCCGAGACATGAAACCAAGCTGCTAACGCGCCTGCATCTCCCATCACACACAATCAGAAAGACTCCAAACGCTCAGCTTGGATTTTTTTTTTAAGCAAAAACAGATATTTACTGTGCTTCTAGCTGCTGATTAAAAATTGCCCAATGTACTTAGAGCACAGTTTGGGGTTGGTTTTGTCGCTTTAGGGTTTTTTTTTGGGGGGGAGGGTTGGATTTTTTTTTTTGTTAACAGAGCAGCTAGAAGATTTTGGGTTTTTTAACAGCTGTTGCTAATTTCCACCGTTGTTTCTTACCGCACTGAAATCCAGTAAATCACTCAGTTCTTTGTCCGTCCCTAAGGCAGCCATTCGCTGTTGGTGATGCATTTTAGCAAAATCACACAAACCTAGAAACATGGAAATAACCGCAATCAGAAATCCCGAGCCTTGCAGGAAACACAGTCGGATTTTGCTTTTTTTCAAGGGGGGTCGGGGGTGGGTGGTTGAGAAGAAGGAGGGAGGGAAAAAAAGATGGAGGGGCAGCAAAAAAAAAAAAAAAAAAAAAAAAAAACACAACAAGAGAAAAAAAAAAGGCGATATTGTATTTCCAAAGAGGCGAAACCCGGGAACATCCACTCTTAAACCCAAATCCAGAGGAGAAAAAAACAGGCAAAGCCTCGCTCCCAGAGCATCATTTATGCAACAGGAGGTTCAGCGAGGAATGAATGAGGATCCCAGAGAAGAAACTACAGCCATCCGCTCCCAACTTTTTCCCTTCTCCTTCTTCCACGCAAAGGAGCGTTTGGAGGCAGAAACGGCAAAGAGCGAGAGGAGGAAAAAAAAAGGCACGGCGAGCTGCGAAGTGCAGGTTCCGGGGGCGGGGGGGGCAGCGGGGGACAATTAGCCCCGATTCCTAATTTGCGGAGAGGAGGGGGGGATAAGGCCGACAACAAGCCGGGAGCGGCTGGGCCTGTGCGGAGGCAGCGCCCGGGGGGAGGGGAGCCGAGGGAAGGGAAGGAAGGGAAGAGGGAAGGGAAGGGGCACGGAGCCCAGCCCAGCCCCGCGGCCCCGACCCCGGCGAGCCCCGGCGCCGCCTCCGTACCCGCCGCCGCCGCTCATGGAGCTCCGAGAGCGGCTCCCGCCCGCTCCCGCCGCACTTTTCCAAGGATTCCACTTTGGATTCGCCCGGCTCGCGCACACACATGGCGAGCGCGTTTATACGGGGCCGCGGGCGCACGTGACGCGGGGACTTGGCCGGCAGGAACAAGGTTTTTTCCCCCTTTGGATCGCCCGCTCCCCGTATTCTTGGGTTTTTTATATTTCTCTCTCTAACCTTGCTTTGTCGGGGCCGGTTTATTCCCGCCCTCCCGCTCGATCCCAGCCCCGAGCTTTCCCGTTTTCCCGGAGCATCGCTGCAAACTTTGCAAAGCAGCCGCTTGGATTTACGCGCAAGTTTTTGGGGACGCTGCCAGCAACCCCCCGCCCTTCCCCTTCCTGCTTCCCTCATCCCCTCTGCCACTTTTATTCCGTATTTTCCTCTCGCAGGCCCGACACCGCTAAAAAACAACTCCTTGGATTTCATTTTCCGGTAGGAAATAAAGCAGCGAGTCCCCGCGCTCGGCGTTTGCACCTTGGTGTATCTCTCACACGTGTAGTTACACCGTGTCTATGCAATGTATACACAATGTATATCTATTTCAACAGCCCGGAACTTGCACTTTCTTTCTTTCTTTTTTTTCTTTTTTTTTTTTTTTTTAAATAACACATCGGGATCGACAATTTCAATCAAAAAATAAAAATGAAAGCAAAAAAATTACACAGACAAGTTAGTCTAACAGCAAATCGGAACTTTACCTTAAATGGCCACAAATATGTTCACAATATTCCAAGGGGGGGGAAAAAAAGGAAAAAAAGAAAAGGAATCAAAAGAATCAAAATAAAAAGAGAGGAATCTTCTGCCAAAGTGCTTTATTGTCTCACACGTGTGTGACCCTCCGAAACCACCAAAAAGTAGGGAAAGTGTCAGTCCCGCTCCGGCTTATTCCACAGCTTTTACAGGCACCCTACACCTGGCTTTGTTGGGATTTGGGGGGCCAAAAAAAAAATTTATAAATTAAAAAATACATATAAAAAATAAAAAATAAAAAACAAGGAAAGAAAAAGAAAAAAGAAGGTCCGACAACTTTTGCCCTATTGTTTTTTACAGACACATGGTGAGGGGCTCGCGGCGCCGCGGCTCTCGGGGACTTGTCCTTCCTTTCGAAAAAAAAAATTTAAAAAACCCCAAACAAACAAATCCAAAAAAAAAAAAAAAGAAACCCACCCAGAAGCAGGGGGGGCGCGGGGCCGGCGGTTCCCAGAGTTGGTCCGAGTTTAGGGCAGCGCGGGGCGGGCGGTCCGGGTGAGCAGCGCGGCCTCCCCCGCTGAGCCGCGGCCGCTCGCAGCCCGCCCGGGCATCGCCGCAGCGCCCGCCGCTCACATCCGGGCAATGCCCGCGCCTTATAAACCCGCGCCGTGACGGGCAGCGGGAGGAGGGGAGGGGAGGGGAGGGCGGGAGGAAGCGGGCGGGACGGCGCGCCGGGGCTGCACAAGATGGAGGGACCCCGCCGCCCCCCCAGCGCAGAGGGGCCGGGGGGCCGCGCTGTGCCCGTCAGTGAGAGGGGCCGCACCGACTCCATTGTGAGAGGGGCTGCGTTGGCTCCATTAATGATGGAGGTCTGCAATGCCCCCCGGAATGATGGGGGCCGTACTGCCCCCCCGAATGGGGGGGGGCGCATTGTCCCTGTTAATCAGGGGGGCCGCGGTGCCCCCGGAGTGATGTGGGTCCGTACTGCCCACCCTAATGGGGGGGCCGCATTGTCCCCCATTAATGAGGGGAGTCCACGTTGCCCCCCATCATGAGACGGGTCCACATTGTGCCCCACCGTGAGGGAGACCCACATTGCCCCCCATTGTGACAGGGGTCCGCACTGCCCCCGGCCGGGAAGGAGGTTTGCATCGTCCCCCACCGTGGGGGGGTCTGCATTGCCCCCCACCGTGAAGGGAGCCCACACTGCCCCCCCCATCGTGGGGGGGTCTGCATTGCCCCCCATAATGAAGAGGATCCACACTGCCCCCCAGAATGAGGGGGGTTTGCATTGCCCCCCATAATGAAGAGAATCCACACTGCCCCCCAGAATGAGGGGGGTTTGCATTGCCCCCCATAATGAAGAGAATCCACACTGCCCCCCAGAATGAGGGGGGTTTGCATTGCCCCCCATAATGAAGAGGATCCACACTGCCCCCCAGAATGAGGGGGGTTTGCATTGCCCCCCATAATGAAGAGAATCCACACTGCCCCCCAGAATGAGGGGGGTTTGCATTGCCCCCCATAATGAAGAGAATCCACACTGCCCCCCAGAATGAGGGGGGTTTGCATTGCCGCCATCACGAGGGAGGTCCCCACTGCCCCCCATTGTGAGGGGGGCCCGCACTGCCCTCAGCAGATCCTGTGAGGGATTTCATGACCTCCCCAGCCCTCAGCAGACCCTTTTAGGGGTTTCGTGCCCCTCAGCAGAACCTGTGAGAGGTTTCAGACCCCTCAGCCCTTGGCAGACCCTTTGAGGGGCTTCAGACCCCTCTCCCCTCCAGCCATGATCAGATGCCATTTTGTGTCCCCCTCCATCCCTCAGCAGACCCCGTGAGGGGTTTCAGGCCCCTCAGACCCTCGTCCCTCAGCAGACCCTTTTAGGGGTTTCACACCTCACCATTTCTCAGCAGACCCTTGAAGAGTTTCGTGCCTCTCAGCCTCCATAGCCCTCAGCAGCCCCTGTGAGGGATTCACGCTCCTCAGCCCCCCCAGCCCTCAGCAGCCCCTGTGAGGGGTTTCCCGCCATTTTGAGCCCTCAGCCCCGTGAGGGGTTTCCTGCCCTTCGGACCCCCCAGCCCTCAGCAGACCCTGTCAAGGGTTTCAGACCCCTCATTCCCCTCAAACATCAGCAGACCCTCAAAGAGTTTTGTGCCCCTCAGACCCCCCAGCCCTCAGCAGACCCCATCAGGGGTTTCAGACCCTCAACACACAGCAAACCCTTCTAGGGGTTTCAGACCCCTCAGCCCCCCAACCCAACCCTCAGCAGACCCTTTTAAGTGTTTTTTACCTCACCATTTCTCAGCAGACACTCAAAGGATTTTGGAGCCTCTGCAACCTTCAGCAGCCCCCGTGAGGGGTTCGCACTCCTCAGCCCCCCAGCCCTCAGCAGACCCCATCAGGGGTTCGCACTCCTCAGCCCCCCAGCCCTCGGCAGACCCCATCAGGGGTTCACGCTCCTCAGCCCCCCAGCCCTCAGCAGACCCCGTGAGGGGTTCGCACTCCTCAGCCCCCCAGCCCTCAGCAGACCCCATCAGGGGTTCACGCTCCTCAGCCCCCCAGCCCTCAGCAGACCCCGTGAGGGGTTCACGCTCCTCAGCCCCCCAGCCCTCAGCAGACCCCGTGAGGGGTTCACGCTCCTCAGCCCCCCAGCCCTCAGCAGACCCCGTGAGGGGTTCACGCTCCTCAGCCCCCCAGCCCTCAGCAGACCCCGTGAGGGGTTCACGCTCCTCAGTCCCCCAGCCCTCGTCAGCCCCGTGAGGGGTTTCCTGCCCTTCGGACCCCCCAGCCCTCGCCGGGGCAGCACCTGGGAAGCTGAAATGCTCTGTGAACATTGGAAGTGGTGTCAAAAGTACAGGAATTGGCCAAAAAGTCTCACCTTGATATTCCGAACTCCAAAAGGAATTTTTACGCTGTCTGTAAACTGTAATACCAGGATGGCAAAGTACCAGACTCCAGTTTGCTCCAGTTTGGGGCTATGGTTGTGCCCGTTGTCATTCCTGTAAAAAGACATCTAAATGGGGCTTTCCATAAATCCATGAACGAGAGTGCACTTGTTCAGCGGATTTATGGATTTGCAGATACACTTTGGAAATTTTATCAGACTCCCCATTCCCTCCAAAAACGTGGGAAAACAAAGCCAAAAAAAATTCAGAATTTCGACGCAACCTCTATTATATCCCTTTGAGCTTCATGGGGTCAACATGAAGATGGTTTGGGTTGGAGGGGACCTTAAATTCACCCATTTCAGTGCAGCTTAACTAAGATAAGTTTCATCAAAAAATGCCTCCGATTTCCATGGAAAGATAATCTCAGAGGGAGGAAAATATTCTTCTGGACTTGTATGAATTCCGATTAAAATTTGGTTTGTTTTCTAATTCCCTAATGGAATGAGATGTTTGATTTCAATTAAAACGAAATGTCATCATTTGAGGATCTACTAATGGATATGGAATAACAGAGCCCATCAGGGAGAAAACAGTGGATTTGGGAAAAGGCCAAGAGGTGCAGGGGATGCAAAGAGATTTTTCCACGTATTTTCAGTTTTTGGAAATGGGCAGATGTAGGTCGGTATGGAAATCCATAGGTTGTGATGACAGGAGCACAAAAAACACAATAAAGCAATTTCTTATCAAGATTTCAGCAGGAATCTTTTCTATTTCCTAAAGAACCAGCATCTGGAAATATGTTTTTCCCTGAAAACATTTATATACATGTTTCATTAAATTATAGAGGGATGTTGTTTGGAGATGTGTCAAAGCAGATTAAACAGTGGAAAGCAATTAAAAAACACAATTATTGTTATTATTTCCCTACTGATTGGAATCTAGTTGGTGACTAAAGTACAGCCCAGAAAAGCTGTGGATTCCCATTCCAACTTGGCCTTGAACACTTCCAGGGATGGGGCAGCCACAGCTTCTCTGGGAATATCATCTGGAGGGAGTTTACGAGATTTAACAGTTTATTCACTCTCACGGTATTATTTAAATTATTGAGTGGTCTTTGAAGTCCCTCCATTGATGGCAAAAAAAGGTGGTTGCTATTATAATACATTATTTTTATATATTATTTGTCTTATTAGTATTTATTATTGATCCCAGACCCCCAGAATTTCACCAGACACCCTTGGTTTGAGCACCGTGCGCTGCCATCCCTCGCTTGTACTTATAATGGAATTACAAGCTCCTGGAAAAAATACATGGGAATAAGAATAGGAAAGGGATGAAGAAGGGAATAATTGGGGGAATACATGGTGGCTGGATTAGTTATTGTCCCAATTAGCTGCCTGAATTAGCTCCTTGACAAGGAACACAGAAGGAAGAATAAAGGGCTATCTGGGACAAGGACAGTTTTTAGGGAAGCTGCTGCTCTAAGTGTATTATGATTTAAATATAAAGAGCTGCAGGTTTCAGTTAAATGGATTTTGATTCTGCTTATTTTTCTAACAGTAGATTTGTTTCATTTCCATATTAATCTCCTTTTATTAAACCATAGACATTCCAACCCTTGCTTTATGGGAACAGCCTAGGACATAATCTAACCTTAAAAAAAATACATGTACTTAATAAAGAGATTGAGGTTGGATTTAAATACTGTGAACTGGACACACAATTATATCATTTCCAGGTCTGGGAGAAGTTGTTTATTTGGGATGAACACGAGGAAGGAAATTTTACTCAAATTAATTTTCATGGCGAACCTGTTACAATGCTTTGGAGGGAAACAAATTTCTTGTGCCAGGAGAGGGTCAGGATGGACACCAGGAGGAATTTCCTGCTGGAAAGGGTGGTCAGGCCTTGGAAGGGGCTGCCCAGGGAGGTGGTGGATCCCCATCCCTGGAGGTGTCCAGGTCATGGCACTTGTGCTCTGGGATCAGTCCCAGCTTGGACTCCATGTCCTTGCAGGTCTCTTCCAACCTCAGTGATCCTGGGATTCTATAAATTTGGAAGTAGATCTTTCTTAATCCACTCAGGAAGAAGAAAGATGTCATTGCATCAAGGGCCATCAGATTTTTGTGTCAGGCCCCCAGACTTCTCCTGTGCTTCCTGATTATTCCCTTTGTTATCCCTTCCCAACCAGAGCGATGTTTGTGCCAATATTTCTTATTCTTTGGGGTAATCCACTGAGTGGGATGAAACCTGTGCTCCTGCGAATGTTTTAAGGATTAGAAATTCAGCCAGCACCAGATTTCTAAAGCAGCTCTGCTGAACAAGAGGGAGGACATCAGCAGAGCTCCAAGTGGGGCTGCTGCTGAGAGGAGAAGCTGAGTGGAGGAGCTGTGGCTGCCCCACCTGGGGAAGTGTCCCAGGCCAGGTTGGACAGGGCTTGGAGCAACCTGGGCTGGTGGAACCCTCCAGCAGAGCTCTGGCTGGAGCCTCCAGACACTCCAGTTGGAGCCTCAGAGACACAGACGTGTCTCTGCACTGTCTCTGGGCCACCTCCCACACACAAGACGGGAACATGGGCACCGATCTCCCTCTGCCTGGAGCTCCTTGGGAAGAGCTGCAAGTTGCCACCCCAGAACCTCCTGACTGCAACTTTCTGCCACTCCTTGATATGCACTAACTGTGGATAAATAGCAAAGAACGGGTCTGAAGGGGTCCTGGAAGGACAGGGAGTTCTCCCTAAGATATAACAACCTCCGTTCCCCAGCAGGAATTCCAGGGCCTTGCTCAGATACACTGGTTGTGTTGCCTGTAGAGAGGGAGCTTAAAAGGTTGAGAAGAAATGAGGGATTAAGGAGGAAAAAAAGCAGGAGAGGGAAAGAACACAAAACCAAAGTACATCTGGTTGCTCCAAGTCCCATCCAACCTGGCCCTGGGCACTTCCAGGGATAAAGGAGCCGAGGAGCAGGCTGGTGGGGCTGGAGTCAGGGATTTACAGTGGCTGACTGTCCAACTCTATAATAAATGAGGATCATTTATAACTTTATAACTCCAGCTCACCTGGAGCTTCCCTTTTGTCCTGCCAGTGCTCGGCCACAGGAGTGTTGCTTCATGTCTGCACTGAAGAAGGTGTAGCCAGGAGGTTCATAGGATGTGGCTTTCCAGGTCTAGTCTGAAGCTCTGGATGAAACAATTGATATTCCTAAACCTAATCCAAGCTAAAACACCTCCAGCTGGCACCTCCCAGCACCCAAAGTTCTTGCTCTCAGTCACCCACCCTGGGAAAGCCCCTCCCTGCTGAGTACACCCTGATCCTGCAGGAACACCTGCCACCAGCCAAGGTCCTTCCCAAATGTCACAGCTCCTGAAGCCAGGAATGGAGACAGCCTGGAAGGGCAGATGCCTGAAGCCCTGGGATGGGTGGGTGAAGTTTGACTAGCTCAGGGGAAGAGGAATTCCAGTGCTGGGAAGGGGCTGCGTGTGAGGTCACCCAGGCAAGCTGTGGCTGCCCCACCCCTGCAGTGTCCAGGGCCAGTAGGACGGGGCTCGCAGCAGCCTGGGCTAGCGGGAGGTGTCCCTGCCCGTGGCGGGGGGTGCGATAAGACGAGCCTAAAGGTCTCTCGCCACCCAACCCGCCGCGGGATTCGGGGTTTCATTTCCTCGCCGGGATGCGCGAGGAGGGCGGGGGCCGGGGCAGGAGGAGGAGGGAGAGCAGGAGGCGGGCTGGGCAGAGCTGCTGCTCCCGGGAGTAACTCCCGGCCATGTGCCGAGGGAGGGAGTTTGTCTCGGCCCGGCAGCCCAAAGAGCCGCGCTCGGCTCTGCCAAGCACCTGTGTAAGAATGCAGCTGCAGGCCTGGGAAAACAATGGGAAAACAATGGGAACTCTGACAGCCCATTAATACCGAGCGGCCCCAGAGCGGGGAAGGCACCAGACACAGTTCCACCGGAGCACACGGCGGCACTGCCGAGGTGTGCCAGGAGCACTAACCGGGACTGGGGGGTGTGCACACCACCTCAGCTGAGGGGTTATTGGCTCTGCCAGACAGCAAAACAAACGGAGCACGAGGATCGATTCCTTCGGCGTTTCCTTTCCTTTTTATTCCATATCCATTTGATGTGTTGGGATTTTTCCTTGTTTTCTATGTTTTGTAGTTTGCTCTGGCTATTTTTTTTTCTGGAGAGGCAGGAGTTTGGAAAGTGCAGGCGGCGTTTCCAACTGTGATCCGCACAGATGGGAGCGAGAGAACATTCTCCAGGCAAAAATTGTTCTCGGAGACATTTGGATCCGAAAGGATCTGTCTCCGTACGAGGTGGAACATCCTGATTCTCGACAAGAGGGGGCTCAGGCAGGCACATCACAGAGGAGGGAGCCATGGGCATGAGGAGGAGATGGATGCAGCTTGGATCGTAGAACCACAGAGTCCTGGAATGGGTTGGCATGGGCCAGTGAAATCCAAACCAATTTGCCTTGCATAGATTAGCAGTTCCTGAAGAGATCCCACATTAATTTGGGAAAGATTTCCACGAGGTTGAGGGTGTGAGGTCAGCAAGAGGCAGTTAAATTGTCCGATCCTATAATGCCTCCCCATAACCCCAAAGGAAAAGGGGGCCTCATCCAGCTCGATTTTCCTGCTCATGGGTCCCTGTTGCTGCACTGTCAGGAGCTCAGCTCATGGAATTGGAAGCACAGGATACACAGGAAGCTCCAGAGTGTCTGTGGAGCCCTGGAAAAGCTGGTGGCATCGGTCAAAGGCAGCTCTCGGGCTGAGGAGTGGCCAGCTCTCCGTTCATCACATCTTTCCCTTCCGTATCCACGTTCCTTTTGTTCCTCTCAACCCTAAATTTCCGTGATTTTCTCTCCCTCCCCTCCTGGAATGGCTTTGCAAATGCTCAGCCTTAAGTAATAGTCAGTAAAGGCAAATTACCTTAAATCAAGGCAGGGTTATCTAATTTAGAGAATAGGAAATAGAGAGAAAATCAAAGTAAATGAAAAGCAAACGGAATAATTCATCTCCAACCCACAGGCTGGCTCAACAGGACAAGGCTTTGCCTTGTGCTCAGCTGAGCAGCCACACAGCACAAGTTACAGGCCCCTGATCCCAAACCAACAACCTCCTGGGGCCCTGCACTCCCAAATCCTAAAGCACATGGGATTATTCCTGGGCAGTTCTGCTTTCATCATCAACACCTCCAGCTGAGCCTCTCTGTGCTCAGCTTCCTCCTGCCTTGGCTGGGGCACACTCACTTCCCTGGACTGTTTGTAAGTGCCAGCTCACACCTTCCTACCACATCTAGACAAGATAGTCCATGGAATTCCAGACTGGACTGAGCTGGGAGGGACCTGAAAGCTCATCCCATTCTGACCAGTCACCTTCCACTAGACCAGGTTATTCCAATCTTGGCTTGGACACTTCCAGGATCCAGGGGCAGCCACAGCTTCTGGGCAACCTGTGCCAGGGCCTCACTTCCCTTGCAGCCAGGAATTCCTTCCCAACATCCCACGTACCCCTCCCGAGTTCCCCCCTTTAGCTCTCCCCAGCCCTTTATTAACATGCAGTACGGCGCCGTCCCCCGTGGAATGAATCCATCACAGGATCCTGCAGAAGGCTTTCCAGCTTCCTTCCGATTCACACAGGGTGCTTCAGAGCAATCCTGGGAATACAGGGGAGGTCTTTGGCAATTGCACAGCACCTTTTTTTCAGGCAACTTCACTGAAGATGTCCTTGTTAGATGAAAGACTCCTCAGAAGCTGATTACCCCCTCCGGTCGGGATCCTCATTGTTCTCCAGACAGAGGAGCTGCTCCGATATCTTTTGTTTAAAAAATTGTCACCTTAGTTTATTATGGAATCATGGAGTGGTTTGGTGGGAAGGGATCTTGAAGATCATCTTGTTCCAACCCCTTGCCACGGGAAGGGACACCTGCCACTGGCCCAGGTTGCTCCAAGCCCTGTCCACCCCAGCCTTGGATGCTTCCAGGGATGGGGAATTCTCTGAGACAAGGGAGTTTTAGATTGGCACCAGAAAACATGTACTGGAAGCTCCCCCTGCCTTCCTGCAGGATGGATCCATGAGGGAATTCAGGAGAGCATTCCCATCAGTGGGGCTGCAGTTCTCACCTGCTGCTGAGCTGCCTCTGCGGGGCTCCAAGAGCTTTCCCGGGGAGTTCGAGTAGGAAACGAGGAAAGGCATCGCTGTGACCATGTGGGGCCGAGGGATCCACTCCAGCATGGTGTTTCCTGGGCCTCATTCCTGGTTAAGTGCTCCAGGCCAGGCTTGGAGCAACCTGGGCTAGTGGAAGGTGTCCCTGCCCACAACAGGGGGTGGAAATGGATGAGTTTTAAGGTCTCTCCCAATCCAAACCATTCCAGGATTCCATAACCCTCTCTGCACCAAACCCCACAGCCAAGACCTTTGGTGTTTCACACCGACCCCAATCCCAAAGCTTTTGCTCCTGTTTCCATCCCAGTGATTCCCAAGCCGCACTCTGTGCCTGCTGCTCAAATGGGAACATTCCCAGGTCACCCTCTCCATGGATGGAGGCACTGACCTCCATCCCTGAGCTCACAGAGAGGGAGCACAGCCCAGCTCCTCAGCAGCCAGAATGGTCCCATCCAGGTTTGGTTCCCCTTCCCCCTTCCTAAAGAATTCCCAGCGATTCCTGTGCCACAAACACTGGCAATCAGAACCCCTCAGGGTTGGCAGCACAGTTTGGGCAAACGAGGCATCTCCTGGGGAGGCTTCGTTCTGCTATGGGAATTCGGGAGGCTGAGCACCAGCAGGTCACATCTCGCTTCCAGTGGATCCAGAGTCATTTTCCCGTGGAGTCTGGAAGGAGTAGGATTGGATTTGCACTTGGTGTTTAAAACAAACAAACCTATATATTAAATTAGCCTGCGAAATGCGCAGGGAAGTAAAACCCACACCGTTAAATTACAGATGAAGGGGGAAGAGTCCAAATTCTCCCAAATGTTCTCGTTTTCCTGGTTTTTTCCCCCCCTAACGACCGTGGTTCTATTTTGCCGTGGTTTAATAATACAGCAGAGGTTAAATGAAACATGAAAAGGGGCTGTACATTAAAATTGAGATAACTCTTCCTCCAGTGAAGTGGAACCCAGCAGATGTAGCTGCACACTGTAATTGCTGCCTGTTTCCTGTCACTCTGATTAAGTTGCATTGTCCCTGCTCCAAGTGTAGGAATCAGTGGCTTCCCATAGGGCACAGCATGGGACAACTGGCTCCGGCAGGCAAATGGCTCTGCGCACCTCCTGCCCGTCCTGGAATGGTGTAGGCACACAATAGACAGGGATGGCTCCTGGAATCCATGGGCTCTGCAGAGGGGGTCCCACGGGACAGGCACTGCGGGCGAGGGCCGGGGCCTGGGAACGCTCAGATCCCCAGTCCAGAGGCCAAATCCGCGTGGCTCCTGCCTGCTGTGCTAACTCTGCATCTCCAGGGTTACTCTGCACCTTCTAGTGCTGCTCTTCTCCTCCTCCCAAAGCCACAGAATCACAGAATCGTGGAATGGTTCGTGTTGGAAGGGAGCTCCAGGACCATCCAGTTCCATCCCTCTGCAGGGACACCTTCCACTAGACAGATTGCTCCAACCTGGCCTTGGACACGTCCAGGGGTGGGGAGTCCACACACTCTGCTCACAGTTATCCGAGTGTTTTGGTAACAAACCCCTCCTTACGGGATTAAGCTTCCGATGGTAAAACCCAGGAGCTGTCTGGGAACGCAGGGCTGCATTCCCAGCTGGAGATCACTGGAGCCAGCGCGGTGTCTGTGACTTACAGCAGCTCTTGGACTTGCCTGAGAGGTCCAGAAAGGGCTCTTTCCATGTGAGTCCATTGAGAAGGAATGATCTTGGAGCAGCCTGGGCTATGGAAGGTGTCCCTGCCCATGGCAGGGGGTGGAAGGGGATGATCCTTAAAATCCCTCCCAACCCAAACCATTCTGGTATTCCACAATTCTATAAAATCCCATTTTGGCTCCTTAATCCCCAGCTGGATCTGGGACCTTGCTTTCTAAAAATGGAAATTAATATTAAAGCTCATTCCTTAACACATGTTTATTTTCTAATTTATAGAATGCACCTATTACAGCCTCCAGACACATGTGCTTGATTATAATGATTATCATATGTATTTTCTAAGGCATCATCACCATAATATCAAATGTCATTAGAGAAATTAGGGAAGAGCAGCAGCATTCCTTCCAGGGAAAAGCCAGTTTCCTCTTTTCCCAGCACAGTAGTGAAATCCCAGAAAACTCAGCTGATTTTCTGCCACTTTTGTTTTAGGTTGACACAAAACAACCTGATCCCTGGGGGAAAGTGCAACGTGCACCTGAAGCCAAGCCCTGTGTGAAAATTCCATGTAAAAAGGCCCGGAGCTGTGCAGGGAAGCTCCAAAATCTGGGCTGTCCACTGAGTCCTGTTTTCCCCCTGCTCCCCCCTGCCAGGGCAGGAACCCACAGCTCATCCCAGGATGAGGGAAACACAAGGACCACGAGATCCTGAGCTCAGGGTTAGGGTGACAAACCCTGCCTTGAATCCTGGCTGCTGCTCCCAGGGACATTTTCTTTCCCCTAATATAAGTATTTCCCAAGGGAAATTCTAATTTCTGGAGTAAAATCCCACTTCAAGACTTGGATGGAAGAAAGCGAGGTGCTGGGGGATCTGCTGGATGCTCTGTGTGTCTTCCCAGGGGTGGCAGACACAGATCTGGATTGTTTCAGGAGAGCCAAGGGGTTTTTTAATTTCAATATTTACTTATTTAAGCTCCAGCAGAGGAGGGAAACAGCTGTGGATGACACGGATATCCCACCATTCCAGACTGGATGGTCTGTCTGGAACACACGTGCTGGATTTCAAGTCTGTGTGTGTCCAGGAGCGGGAAGAGGGGGAGCTGCTCTGGGGGGACCCTCCAGGCCCTTCCAGGGAAGGGGCCAGGAAGAGCTGGGGTGGAGGGGATGGAATGACCCCCGGGAGTGGGGCATGGGAAGGTACAGTTGGCTGTGCCAGTGCCCTCAGTGCCCAACATCTCCTATTTTTGGTCCTAATTAATTAAAAACAAGCATTGCCTGTTTTGCTCTACCTGATTTAGCACCACTTTCCCAAACCTCGAGGTTTTCCACCCAGCCTCCCGCAGTCCCTGGGGATGGCAGGCCCTGGTTTTGGCCACGCTGAGCAGAAGAGCCCCTTAAATCCCGTGCCACAGGGGTGAAGCAGCAGGGAGCACAGAGCTGCCTTTGGATTGCTGACTCCGACTAAATCCTGGGGTTTTTTCCTTCCTCTGCGTCATTTATGTGATTATTTTTGTGCTTCGTGTGCTCAAAAATCCCTGGGGAACGGAGAAAGAAAAAAATCTCCTTTTTTATCATTTTTGCTTTGCAAGTCACTTTGTAAGGGAGCACTTTGGTGTCTTCAGAGGGATTGAAACCCACCTGTTCCCTCTGAGGAAAGATGGGAGCGGCCTTTGGATTCGGGAGCTCTCAGTGAGACTAAACCTGTTGGTCCCACACCTGGGAAGGGGGTTTTAAGCAGGATTTTCAGCCTCAAAGCAAAGGTTTATTTTGCTGGTAGAAGCAGGGGCTGGAGAAGGGAGCGTTCCTCCCGCTCTGGCAGGGATTCCGGAGGGCTCCCTGCACCCCAGCCACGCCAGCAGCGCTCCAGGGAAGGACTTACCCGGGAAAACGAGGAGCAAACCAGGGAAATGGACCGGCGGGGCTGCATGTCCTGCCTGCTCCCACCTGGGAGGACGTCTAAGGTCACTCGGATAATCTAATCCCGCCCAGGATGATATCTGGCTCCGGCAGGAACTCTTGGAAGGGTTTGAACAACATCCATCTTCATTACACCCCACCCTCGTGTCTGTATGATTGATTCCTGCTAAATTCGGTTTAATTGCTCAGAAGGTCTCAGGGAATGACATTTGGAGGGAGCCAAGCGGGATGTCTGAGCTCCCCCTGCTGCTCCGCCGCACGCACCACCCGCGCCCGCCCCGCGCCCCGGGAGCCGCTTCCCCGGGGCCCGGCCGAGACGGCTCGGGGCTAGCGCGGGGGCACCGGGAGCATCCCGAGGCCCAGATCCCACGGGATCAACCCTTCAGCTCACCTGGCCGGGGCTGGCTGCCAAGGGCTGTGTCCGGCGGTGGAACTGGTGCCCCAGGGCCGGATCCATCGGCCATCCCGGTGCTTCGGAGCTCCTGTGGACGCAGCCAGGGCAGGACGAGGTCTCACAGCTCCCAGGTCACGGCCGCGGCTTCCCCTCCTCAGGAGTGTGCTCAGCTCTCCCTGCGGACAAACTTCAGCACGTCAGGGCAGATCCTCGGGGAATTAATCCTGCAATCCCGGAACAGTTTGGGTTGGAAGGGACCTTAAAGTTCATCCAGTTCCAGCCCCTGTCACGGGCAGGGACACCTTCCACTACTCAGATTGCTCCAACCTGGCCTTGGACACTCCCAGGGATGGGGCAGCCACAGCTTCTCTGGACAGCCAGGGCCTCCCCACCCTCCCAGACAGGAATTCCTTCCCAATATCCCGTCTGGCAGTGGAAAGCCATTCCCTCCTGTCCTGTCCCTCCAAAGTCCCTCTCCAGGTGGAAAGCACTCTGAAACATCCATGCAACACCCACCAAGCCCTTCTGCATCCTTTGGGAATCCTGCCTGAGGAGTTTCTCAGTCTGTGCCACCCTCAGCCTGCTTTTTGGCTGTGGGGAGAGGCTGATGATCCGACAGCTCCGACCGCTCCGTGCAGGAGCCCAGGCAGCCTCAGCCCTCCTTTTTGGAGGTGTAAGTAGGACAACCCAGGGAGGCCTGGCCTGGCATCGCTGCAGCCACGGAAATGACTGGAAAACACCGTGAGGAGAAAGAGAGAGGGGTCTGGGAGAAGGAGGACAGGACCTCGGGAGGGTTTGTTCCCTTTGGCTTCAGGGTGATGGAGGTGAGGGCAAAGGGGCAAAGAAATACACATTTGTGCCCCAAAGATCCCTAAATGGAGAGAAACCCCCCGGGGCAAATCCCAGCATGAACTCCTCGTCCTCTGCGCCCCCAGCCCGAGGATCCGGAGCGTGGCCGCGGGCGCCGCGCGAAGATCTCCATTTGCAAACAGAGTTTTAATTATTCGCGAAAGCCGTCAATTGTTCACCAGATAATGCCACGGATTGGTCCTCCCAGTGTGAAGTGCAACCGTCCAGAACCCCCACAGTATTATAAATAGGCTTCGGAGTCGGGATTGATTGATGTTTGGCAGAAAATCTATTCCTCGGAGCATGTGTATTCCTTCTGTTCACCAGCTCCATACAAATATACTCGGGCTGATTTTTTATTCAAATCTCCAATTTATGTCGGGTTTAAACTGTTAAATATTTAAAGCCTTTTTCATCTTCCCCCCCCCATCCCTGTTTCCCGTCTGAGGTAACCAAACCTCGCACCGAACGCAAACGAGGCTCGGAGATTTAGCACATTCCTGGGGGGGAGAGAAAAGGTTTATTAATTATAGTGAGACTCAAATAATATGCTTCCTTGACACTAATGTTCCATCAGTTCCAAGCACAGGGATCCTGTGGGATAGCTTTAAAGCCTTTCTCAGGATCCAGCTTACGGCGTTTACGGCTCCAGAGAAGGAGGAATTTAATGAACGGCACTCGGAGTTTGAACAGAGGGTCGGGGATATCGAGGTGTACAAACTACAGCCACGAGGAGCTGTTCCAGGGCAGTCCCTGGGACTCCACGAGGAAACATCAAATGGAGAGCAGTCTGATGTGCTTTCTCAAGAATCTCCACCAATATCCAGGGCTCCTTCGGCCTCGTTCCACTCTGACAGCCAACACCTCCCAGGAGTCGTGTCTGCTGGCAAACCTCCCTCCCCAAGTCTTATTGAAGTTTTCACTTATCAAGTCAATACTCTGGAAGAACTCTGTTCTGGAATTTTTGTGACACCAGGGCTTTGATTCCACGCAGCCCTTGTTCCCCCTGTGCATTTCCCTCCCCTCACCCTCGTGGCTGTGATGAATTCATTTATTCCCAGCTTCGGGAGAGCCGCAGTCGGGAGGCGAGGCCCCATTATGTCTTACTGACTATTGTGTGGTGTACTAAAATCTGGAGACACAGGTGAGTTCATGGATGTCTCCACAGAATTATGGAATCACTGAGGTTGGAAAAGCCCTCCCAGTCCAAGCTGGACTGATCCCAGCCCAGAGCACTGAGTGCCATGTCCAGGCATTCCTTGGACACCTCCAGGGTGAGGTCCTCAAACCACGGATTTTGGAGCTTTTGCTAGGGAAGCACACAATGATTTGGGCTGGAAGGGATTTTAAGGATCACCTCATTCCCACCCCCTGCCACAGGCAGGGACACCTCCCACTAGCCCAGGTTGCTGCAGCCTGGCCTTGGACACTTTCAGGGACAGGACAGCCACAGCTTCTCTGGGCAACCTGTGCCAGGGCCTCCTCACCCTCCCAGCCAGGAATTCCCTCCCAGCATCCCATCTAAACCAGTGGGAAGCCATTCCCTGTGTCCTGTCCCTCTAGGCCCTTGTGAAAATAACAGAATTCCAACTTTCTGTTCCTTAAACTTACTGAAATATGATCTGTAAAGCAGAACTGCCAATCTGGGTCAAGCTCCTGGGAACTCCTGAGGGTAGGGGCTGTATTTTTGGCACAGGAGATCCCACTAAGATCCCAAAGCCCATCTCTCCTGCAGGATTCTTAAATGGGATTGAAATGAGTCAGAGCAAGGTTCACAGAACAACTCTTACACGGCAGAGAACAAAGCAGGAGCCCATTTACCAAGGCAGCAATTGCCTCAGCGGAGCATCCGAGTCCCTGGGCAGCCATTCCCAGCACTGCTGGTGAATGAAACTAATGATGGGAGCATCTCCGAGGAGTCGGGCTGGCAAGTGGGAACGGGCTTTTCCAAACACTCAGCATTAACCTAACTCTGCTCCACTGAAGTAAAACCCCCCTTGACTTTGGTGGGAGCAGAGCGGCCCCATCCCGGCAGGAAGAGCCCAGATTCCCTGCGAGCCTCCTCCCAGGAGCAGCCCCCGGAGCAGCAGCGTGTGCATATATCCCAAAAAGCAGGGATGTTTGGGATCCAGCCATTCCTGCCTTATCCAGTAATTTGGGGATGCTACAGTGGCACTTCAAGGATATGTAGGATTCAGGATAACTGACTTTTCCCAAGCACACATATCTATATGCCATTCCACCCCTCTCCATCCCTGGAAGTGTTCAAGGCCAGGTTGGTTGGGACTTGGAGCAACCTGGGATAGTGGCACAGGATTTCAATGAGACGATCTTTAAGGTCCTTTCCAACCCAAATCATTCCCTGACTCCATGGTTTTCCAAAGGCACGATGCCCCTGGGAGCAGGCTGGAGGACTTGCCCTGGCTGAAGTTTCCCCTGGGTCTGGGGGGTCAGGCCAGCCCGTGGAGTTCACCTTGTGTGAGAGGCACCACCGCTGCCCCCTCCCTTTCCTCGTTCCCTGTTTTCCCTGTTCCCAGTGCCCTTGTGACACCGATCCCCGGGCCCAGGGAGCTCTGCAGTGCGTCGGTGCCTCCCGGAACGCGGGATAACCTGGCTGGCTGCTGGCCCTGTCTGGAGCTCCAAAGGGAGACAGGACTTTCCCTGGGAGCCACAGGCAAGGGAAGCAGATTTGCCGGTCTGGTACTTTCCTCTCAGAAGACGTGCTCTAATGCCTATTTTGGGAAGCAGATCGGAGCGGCTCCGCTCACATCCCTGCCTGCCAGGCACCACCTTGCCTCCAGCGCACTCAGAGCCTGCCTTCCCCACCCGGGAATCTCATCCAACTTCAGCGCTCGGCTTCGGATTCCCGGGGCTGGGCTTTGGCTGCTTCCTCCTCCTGCCGTTCTATCCTTAGCAGGATTCACAGGCTTTCAGCTCCCTCACACTTCCCGCTCCCCAATCCTGGCGCTGCCGCCAACGACGGAGCGGCTCCGAGCTCGGGGTCTCTCACTTGTGCTCAGGCTCTCGCTGGGCCACGGCCAAGTAGGTGAAAGACTGGGGAAGGGGGAAGGGGAGAGCCGGGACCGCTCTCAGATGTTGCAGGCTGGAGCTAAACCCGCCTCGGGATCCATCAGGAGTTTTTGGGGTGTGTTCCTGGGGTGTTCAGAAGGGTTTGGTCAGGAGGTGTCAGCTCCTGCCCTGGGGACTCTGAACACCCCGGCACGGTGTCCCTGCTAGCACTGTTCCCTGGGAATTCTCCCAGATACAGACGCTCTCGAGCACATTCCCTGTGTGTTCCAGGGCTGGCTCATCGCTCCAGCTTGGCTGATTCCATGAGCCACAAGCTGCTCCTCTGTCAGTGTCTCCTGCTTTGTCTCTATTTGTACCCAAGGGTGTCTGTGGAGGTTGAATCAACTTTCCTGAGGGAAACAGCTCCTCCTCAGATAAAGGCTCCCAGTGTGGCTGCTCCTCCACCTGTTTCCCACAGGGATCGAGGGGGAAATCATCACCCAAGGTATCTTGTTTCCCAGGGAAGTTGTGGCTGCCCCATCCCCAAGGCTGGGTTGGAGCAACCTGGGCGGTGGAAGCTGTCCCTGCCCATGGAATAGGATGATCCTCAAGGTCCCTTCCAGCCCAAACCATTCTGAGCAGCTCAGCCCAGCTGCTGGACTCCTCTCTGATTCCAGGCACCAGGAATCCCAGCTGGAGAAGCAGCAGAGGACACTGTCAGCTGTCACAAGTGCCACCGTGGTTCCTGACATCCCCAGAGGCCAAGGAAAGCTTCCCGGGATTTGGCAGAGCTGGCATTCCTCCCCTCAGCTCCGTCACACAGTTATTTGCTGCCTCTCTAACTTCCACACATCCCTGTTCCAGTGACTGGGATGACGTTGGCAGAGTGATTCATGCTGCCAGTTCCTGGCTGGAGCCGCATCCAGGAGTTTATTTTGGGAGCGGCAGGCGCACACCTACCATGGAGGGGCAGGAGAAACCAGGGCTCTGCCAACTGCAGAGGCACGAAAAGTTTGGGTTTCACCTCAGCACAGAGCCAAAGGGGGGTCAGGCACAGAACAGGTGGAATTTCTACTCCAGGCTGAAGAGGCTGCTTAAACATTCCTGGTTTTTACATGCAGAGGACGCTGGAAGCTGCAATATTGACCAAAGAAATGCTGTCTTTCCAAAATAAACTGATCCCATAATTTCCTTGGTGGATGGCTACGGAGTCAACCCTCGGGAGGTTCCTCTGATGCAGGAAAGTGAGTGTTCTGCTTTTCCAGAGAAGGAAACTAAGACAGTGCTCACCGTTTTCCAAATGTAGCTCCTATATCCGTGTCCTGCCATTTAAATCTTTAATTGGAATGCCTGGGGATGGGATGATCCCTTGGGGTGGAAGCTGAAATCAAGGATAGGGAGGTGCCTGCCTGCAGACACCAAACATGGAGCAGCACACACAGTATTTGATGCCCATATTCCAATGGATCAATCCGAGCAAGCACAGCACACGATCACAAAATATTTCCTTGCTCATTTCCCCCTTTCAATAAACAGTGGGAAACTCCCACTAAAATCACAATAACATTAACTTTGCTCTCTCGCTCAGCTCGGCTGCTGCTGAACTCCACGGCCTGGGAGGCAGTGCCTCGCTCAGCTGCATTTTCGGCTCCAGAAAACTCCAGCTAACCTTTATTTTACACAGCCAAATCCCCCTGGCATATCTATTAATGTGAAATGTGCAGCTCCACGTTGGATGAAAGAGCCTTTGTGCTGCAGAGAACAGTTCGAGCTCTTCAGGCAGAGCTGGAGCAAGTGGAATATTTGCCTGCATTTGGCAAAGGAGGAACGTTGTCAATAATTCAGGGAGTGGGATTTGATTCCCGGTTTTTCGGGGCTCTGTGGCCCTCCTGGGTTTGGTTTGTTTAGGTTTGCTGCCTCCCTGCTGTTACAGAGCTTTTTGGCCTCTAATTAA
The DNA here is from genome assembly GCF_036250125.1 of Pseudopipra pipra. NCBI lineage: Eukaryota > Metazoa > Chordata > Aves > Passeriformes > Pipridae > Pseudopipra > Pseudopipra pipra. The sequence continues at coordinate 65,857,408 of NC_087580.1, read as the reverse complement.
ACATCGAGGACAAGCGGGAATTATCCCAGAGGAAGTTGGGGGAATGGACAGGAGGGAGGTTGGACCCTCCTGAGTTACATTGTTCCTTTCTCCTAAAAAATTCATCTCTGGTGAGAGCAGGAAAGGGAAAGAGAGTGTCTTGGATGTTGATCCTCTTGCACAAGCCATTCCTGTGGATAATGTACCTGGGATCACAGAATCCCAAAATGGTTTGGGCTTAAGGGATTTTAAGGATCATCTCATTCCACCCTCTGCCATGGGCAGGGACACCTCCCACAGTCCCAGGTTATTCCAGCCTGGCCTTGGACACTTCCAGGGATCCAGAGGCAGCCACAACTTCTCTGGGCAACCCGTGCCAGGGCCTCACCTCCCTCATAAAAACCCTGTTCCTTAAGTCTAATGCAAATCCAGCTTCCTTTAGTTTCCAACCATCCCCCCTTGTCCTGTCACAACCTCCTGGTTGCTCCCAAAGCCGAGCTCCAGGGAGAGGACAGACCCAGAGCCAGGGAAGGAGCAGGTCCTGCCTGTACCTGCATTTCCCCTGCTGCTCAGGTGAGTGGTGCCGTGTGGGAGCGGAGTGTTATTATTTATTAGGCACACATCTTCCCTAATTACTTGGCAAATATGATCATTATATTTGAAGTTACGGAGCACTTCAAGCATTAATTGCCACATAACTTGCGGATTTCAGATCTGATACACAAACCTAATCATCACTCATTAAGTATTAAAGAAGAGAGCACTGGAAATATATTAAATTACTGCAGATCACTGATTAAACCTAATCCTGGGGAATTCCTAAAAGCCTAGTGAGGCACTGGGACTCACTTCCAAGTGACCACTGGGAATTCAGGCCTGAAACACAACCAAGTGGCTTAATTGAATCACGGAATCCCAGGGTGGTTTGGTTGGAGGGGAACTTAAGGATCTGCCGTGGCCAGGGACACCTTCCATAGACCAGGTTATTCCAACCTGGCCTTGGACACTTCCAGGGACCCAGAGGCAGCCACAGCTTCTCTGAGCAACCTGTGCCAGGGCCTCACCACCCTCACAGCCAGGGATTCCTTCCCAATATCCCATCTAACCCTGCTCTCCCTCAGTTCAAGGCCACTCCCCTTTTCCTATCGCTCCATGCCCTTGTCCAAAGTCCCTCAGGGATAATTCTCAGGGATATCACCATTCTCTGAGCCCGCAAAACGCTCCTTTTCTGGAGTCCTGTCCCAGCCACAGCTAAGCCTGACTTCACCTTCCCCTGGGGAAGCTTTCCGGACGTGCTCCCTCCCCGGCACCTTCCACGGCCCTGTCCCGACAGCAGCAGTGGTGTCCCCGACCCCAGCCTGCTTCCCGCATTCCCGGCCTGCCTGCCTTTGGGCAGCGAGGACGTGAACTCTGGGAATGCCGGGCCGGTTCCACGCTGCCTGGCGGCTCCGGGCTGGCAGCCCGCGGAGGCGATGGGTGCCGGGCGGCTCCCCGGGCTCTGTCGGTGGGCTCCTTCCGGAGGGTGGGATGGAGCGACGAGACAAAGGCTCCGGCAGCCTGGGAATTCTGCCCCGCCGTTCCCCTGCCGGCTCCTCCTGCCTCGCCGCGGACACTGCGGCTTCTCCTCGGCAGGACCTGCCCACGCCCGGCTAAAAGCGGGGCCGCGGCTCGTGCGCCCAGAAATGGAGGAATTCTGCCCCTTTCCCAAGGTTCGTTGGGAGTTTTACACTATTTTAAAGCCACGAGGTTATTCCGTGACCTTAAGCAGGAAAATGGCACCTGAAAGCAGGTTGTTACTGTTTCACCACAGGGGAAGTGTTTCTGGTCGGGAGCTCAACGATTTCCACCAGACGTGACAAAAATAGCAGCGTGTGTGTGTTCATTCCCAGATTTCAAGGGATTCAATATGGGAGAAGGGAGGGAGGAAGTGTGGGGATGGGGGAGACGCTGCTCAAGTCCTTCCCTGCCTCTGCTGGGACTATTCATGGGTGGTGTGACTCAGTTTTCCTCCTCCTGCAACCTTGTGAGATTCCCACCGCTCAGCCCCAGTTCCTGCACAACATTCATCCCGGATCACGGAGCCATGGACCAGTTTGGGTTGGAAGGGACCTTAAAGCCCACCTCGTTCCACCCCTGCCACGGGCAGGGACACTTCCCACCAGAGCGGGGTGCTCCGAGCCCCTCTCCCAGCCTCGAGCCGTGCCAGCTCCAGAGCAGAGCCAGTTCGGGCGAGTCCCGGGGCAGAGCCAGACCGGGATCATCCCTGTCCCCGCGCGGCCACGAGCGTTCTCCCTGCCGCCCCGCTCTCGGAGGTGACGTTCCCGCTCCGAGGGCAGCACGCTGGCACACAGCGGGTCCGGCTGCCAGCGGAAATGCCAGAGAGGGAGCCAAGCTGACACCCACAGGCCAGCGCCGGGAGAACTTGGCATGCGGGCCCCGCAGCTGCCGCAGCCCCTCGCACGGCCGCAATCAGCCCCGGCGCCGGGGCGGAGCGGGGAGGGGGCCCTGGCCGAGGGCATGCGGTGCACAATCAGCGCCGCAATCAGGGGGGAGAGGCCGTGCCAGCTGCTCCCAACGCTGCCAGCCCGTGCCAAGAGCGCGACAACGAGGCGAAGGGCCACAAAGGGCCGGCAGCTTGCGGGCCCGGCACGGCGCGGGGAGGGGATCGGGCCGGGGGAACGGGGGGGCTCCGGGGCCCCTTCCAGCTCCCGGCAGCCTCAGAGAGCTTCCCGGAGCGCGGGCTGTGCCAGGAAAAAGCCGTGCTGAGTGCGGCTGCATGGCTGGAGCGTGGGCACGGCGGAGCCATCGCGAGGTTGTGGAGCACAGATGTCACCAGGCGCCGGCTGCTCCGGGCACGGCCACCATTGGAACGGGGCAGAGCGGGGGCAGGCCCAGCAGCCAGCAGGGCAAGGGGTTTGCCGTGCCGCCCGCGCCCCGGGCCTGCTCGGGAATGCGTGTAGGGACGGGGGAGGCAGCAGGGAAATGGGTGGAAGGAAACGTGTCACTGCAACGCCCACCTATCCCGGCGCTCCGCAGTCACCTTCCCAAACTGTCTGCCGTGGTCACACACTAAAATAGCCTGGAAGGACCTGGAGAGGTCCCAAGCCCACCCTCGCCCCCAGCACGGCGCTGGTCCGTGTCCAAGTCGTACTGCAACACAGGGAGAGCAACCACCATCCCACGGAGAGCTTCACTCCAGGGGCAGAGCTCATCCTTTTCTGGTTTAGCACTGAGTATTTCTAATACAGTAAATCCCAGGATTCAACCTGATTTTCCACTCCTGAGTCTTTGTCACCCTTTTTCAAGCCTGAACACTTCCAGGGGTGGGGCAGCCACAACTTCTCTGGGCAACCTGTGCCAGGGCCTCAAAAATCCCCATCTGGGGTTTGCATCCCCATTTGGGGCTTGACTTTGAGTTTTCAGTTGACACTTCCCATTTTGCTCCCCGAAAATGTTCTTACAGACCCCTCCATCAGCTGATTTCTTTGGAGTAACTCACTCCAGCTGCTTCAGCTGATGCTTTGGAAGATGCTGCCTTGTTGCAGCTCTGTTAAGATGTTCCCAGCCCTGACAAATGGCCCAAACCAGCAGCGGATTTTATGTTCCCCCCCTTTTATGTTTCCAATGTCACTTGTAACAGGCGAATATTCCATGACAAACAACTCCAACCGTAACACAGCTCCTCTCCATCCATATGACCCTTATCTTTTACGGCCTGGGCTCCGCTCGCACCGTTCCCTGTGCCGGGAACGCGGAGCGGGAGCGGGAGGAGAGCGAACCCACCTGTCCAAGTGTTTCTGTCGCTGTTCCAGGGGCTTTACGGCCTGGCCGTGAGCGGAGCCGCCATGCAGATGGCTGTGCTCCCAGCAAACGCTGTTCCAGAGGGCTAGGAGCTGCATCCATCTTCCCAGTCACCCGCTCCTGTGTCAGGAAAAGCCCCCAGTGAGGCAGCACTGTCTAGGAGACAAGAGCATCCGAAGGAATTGAGAGGATTCTTCTCAGAATCAGAGAGTCACGGAATATGTTGAGTTGGAAGGAATACACATCGAGTCCAACTCCTGGCCCTGCACAGCACCAGAGTCTTGGAGAGGCTTCTCCCCGCTCTGAACCACAGGAATATCCTTGTTGTAGTGAGATGGGGGTCAGGAACAAGCAGCAGGCCTCAAGTTGCACCAGGGGAGGTTTAGGCTGGATATTGGGAAAATTCCTTCCTGGAAAGGGCTGTCCAGCCCTGGCACAGCTGCCCAGGGCGGGGGTGGAGTCACATCCGTGCTGGGATTTAACAGCCCTGTGCATGTGGCACTGGGGGACACGGGTTGGTGGTGGCCTCAGCAGTGTCCGAGCTGCTGGGAGAAGGCTGGAGCCTCTCCCATCCCTGCCAGAGCTGCTGCCGCAGCCACCTGGGAGTCCCGAGAGGAAGAGCTCGGGAAGAGTGTGGGAACTGAGGAGCCTCCCATCATCCCAAGCACCAGGCACCACACGGGGCTCTGGCTGCGAGGACGGAGGGTGTTCTTCCAGCCCCAGCTCATTCCATAAACCACGAGCCTCACACAGCCCGTCCCACCTCCTGAATATTTCATGGAGCAGATCCGCAGCCCTCCGGTCTCCACAGCTCCTTCCCGAAGCCTCTCCTCTCCCCGCAGCACTGCTTTTCATTTGTCAGGAATGATTATCCCTGCTTCCAGTTAATAACAGAGCTGGAAGGCCCAGACCAGTGCTTGGCTTTATGAGCATCCTCGGCACCGTCGTCGGCGATGTCGGCTCCGAGCATCCTAATTAATTATGGTCCCTCTTCCGGCTGTTTCTGCGGGAGCAGAGCAGAAATCACTTTGGGTTATGGAGCAAGGCTGCCTGGGGGGTATTTTTACTGAGTTTCTCTCTGTTTGGTGTCATTTCAATAAAAGAGTTTGATTCGGGGTGGGGACCAGACTCGGGCGTGGGGAGGGAGAGCCGTGGGTGGTCCCAGCGCCGGGATGCTGAGGTGTGATGGGATGTGGGATTTCGGGGTACTCAGAGCTCTCAGGAGGAGACACCAGGGCTGACCCACACCCTGGAACCTGGCATTGCCAGGGTGTTCCCAGGAGCGGCCTCACTCCACGACTGGGATGTGTTTGCATCCCAGGCTGCTTTCACCTCCTGCCACCTCCCACTTCATTTTCCCTCCTGCCTTCTCAGCTTTGCCCCTCTTGTGCTGTCCAACAGGATTAGCCCTTCCCTCCCCTTTTCCCATTTCTCCCTGGAGAAGGAGAACAGTTCCTGAGGACCCCAGGGAAGCTCTGATCCGCCAGGATCCCCCAGCTCCAGCTGGAGCCCCGGGATCTGCCGACCGCAGACCCCGGAGGCCCCACTGAGCCACTCCCAGCCCGTGACTTTGATTAGTTGATCTTTCCTAATATTTGCACTAGAAACAGCATTTCACCGAGATTAACGAACTTATTGGCAGCTTTGGAGCTTGTAAATGAAGGGAAAGGGCTGGGAAAAGGGGACTGGGGATGATACACAGGGAAATCTGGTTCGGAGAATTTATCCTCTTCATTAAAAGCCACTAAGACCTTCATCTCTGGTATTTAATGTGCCAAATTCAATATTCTCAGCAGTGTTTGCATATAAAAATAGCAATATCATGTTTTGAAGGATGGGAGGGAGGAGGGAAAGTTTAACTAAGCCACACACTTTAATAGCTTCTTTTTAGTTTGGGTTTTTTCTTTTCCACAGATCCAAGCCCTGGGAAATACTTGACAGGGAAGAACAAACTCTTTGCAAGAACTGAAGGTTTTTCTCCCCGTGTAAGTTGTATTTTCCTTCTACATAGAATCACAGAATGACTTGGGTTGCAGGGGATCTTAAAGATCATCTAGTTCCAACCCCTAAATCAGGATTCCCAGGGAAGTAAAAAGGAAGAATCCTTCGGAAAAGATCCTTAAGTTGCCCTTAGTGGAGAGTTTTGAAAACCCTGGGATTACAAATGAAGAAAAAATATGAATAATAAAACCCACACCACCTCAAATCTAATCAGTTTGAGTGGATCAATAAGTTTCTGCTTCTGCATGCTGGTAACGGAGGAGGAAGGAGGAAAAGAAGAGGGATGGGGGACTTTTACATCCTTCCCATTCAACTGCTTAAAAAAATCTGGAAAAAATCCCTCCACAATGCCCACTTAGTAGAAATATGTCCTTTATGTATTGAAACTGCCTCCACCCCTAATCCCATTATGTGCATCCACACATTTGCCCGCCAGGAAATCTCAGGGATTGCTGGGGTTGTGGGAAGCAGCTGATGGGCTCCGTGGCCTCAGGCAGCTCTGGCTCCTGATTCCCAGGGGGAACCTTCTGCCCTGGGTACGGCCTTGCAGCACCACACATCCCTGGAAGTGTCCCAGGGTTGGAGGGGGCTTGGAGCAACCTGGGATCATGAGGGGTGTCCCTGCCCATGACATGATCCTTAAAATCCCTTCCCACACAAACCGCTCCAGGATTCTGGGATTCCGTGCCCCCTGTGCTTTGCTCTCCCATGTTTCTTCCTCAGCTGTGATGGTTTTTCCCACTGGGAATTAGCGATTCCCACTGAGCTATCTCCCCCCAGCCAGGCAGACCCGAGCAGTGCCGGCAGCTTCCAGCCCCTCCATCCCCAACACCCCCTCATCCCAAGTGCCCTGGGCTCACGGTTCCCCCACCCTTGGGGGGCTGGGGAGAGCCGAGGTGACCCGGCAAGGCCAAACCTCTCCTTTTCCAGCTCCAGCCCCGCCTTGTGCTGCAGAAGGACTCACGGTCCAGGACAGGGAGCCCAGCCCTGCAGCCCCGAGGGGGGCTGTCCCAGCTCCCGGGGCTGCCCCGTGGGTGCCGTGGGATGCCCCTCCGGCAGGGCCCGCGGGCAGGGCGGGGGCAGGCCCCACACCTGGCCGGCTGCGCGGTGACAGCTCGGCGCGGCGCGGCCGCCTCGGCGAGCGCGATGCTAAACAAGATATATACGCCGTGTCACACATTGGCTGCACACATCTAAGCCAATCACTTCCAAATAAATTAACCATGGCATCGCCTAATACGATCCACCTGCTTTCTTCCCCGCGTCGTTCCAGCCCCTACCTGAACCCCCCTTTGATTAAATGTCAAAAGCTCGCCTCGTGCCTGCAGATCTCACTGAAGGCGGATAACAGAAAGGTTCCTCCTGTGACTCCATAAAACTGAAATAAATTCCACTGGCATCTTGTAAATTTTTATTTTCTACAATGACTGCGGGCCCCATCTGCGACCCAGCTGTTATTAGAAGGGAAAGCGTTGGCCCTTCTGCATTACAAAACAGCATAGAACAGTAATTGCCAGTGGAAGAGATTAAGTGTAGACACTAAAAATGTTTACTCGCAATGAATATGCATAACGATGGGTAGGAAACAGCCCTGGAAGATTAAAAAGAGAGAAGGGTTTGTTTACAAGGCTGGGAAAAAAAAAAGAGGGGAATGTCAGTTGGCCCCAAGCCTGAAATAGGAACGAAAAACCTTTGGGCAAGGCATTAGGGAGAAAAACAGATGGTTTGTGAACCTTTTATTAGATAGAAAAATCATTAATCAAGCCCAGGCTGGAAATGGCAGGGTTTTTGGTAGTTCATATTGGAGTTTATTTTTCCTTAAAGCGACAGCGCGGCGTTCCCGGCGCTCCGCCGCCTTCTCCGGCGGCGCTGGGAGCACGTCCCGCTCCAGGTCCGTGCTCCCACCAAGCTGTCGTGCCGAGGAAATCCCTCAGCAGGGTTTCACATTTCAGCACCTGTTTTGCCCTTCTTGGAAAAAAAAAAAAAAAAGAAAGAAAGAAAAGAAGAAGGAGCGAGGCGGGAGGGGGGGAAATCGCAGCCCGGTTTGTTTTTTCGTGGTTATTCCGACTCGGGGGGTGGGAGGGGGGAGAAATTTAGGGAATACAAACTTCCACAGGCAGCCTCGTGAATAAAAAGGCATTTAGCAGGCTCGGGAGGGCGCGCCCCCCGTCCCAAACGGGCTCCTGCTCCCCTTCGCTTTGCTGCTAAAAGCCCAGAAACAATTAATTTTGCCGCATGTAAATAAGGGCGAGCCACGTGGAACGAGGGGACGCTGCGGGGTCACCCCTCTCCTGGCGGGGGGGGGGCTGTGCCATGTGATGCCACCTTTCCACGCTGGAATACGGGGCTTTGTTCACTTGTTCCTGCCCTTTCCCGGTTCCTCGGCAGGCTCCGAGCAGGGAATTTCTCCAGCATCAGCAGCCCAAGGCACGGCAGCCCCCCAGTCCCTCGTTCGCCCCAAGTGTCGCCGCGTGCCGGCACGGCTCGTTTCCCACAGATCCCGGTGGATCCGTGCTCCTGCCCGTGCCGGGGACGGGGGTGAGCCATTCCCTGCCCTCCCCTGCTCCCGCCGCACCCCCGAACGTTCCCGGGCAAACAACGGCGGGCTGCAGGTGTGGGCACCAGGAACGGGGCACTGGGGGCTGGGAGTCACCTCGCGGTGTCCCCTCGGGGTCTCCCCTGTGCTCGGGGTCCCCAGGATGCGGGTCAGGATAACGGGAACAGCACCTCTGCTGCCCCGGTGCGGGGTGACAGGCAGAGCGGGGCACGGGGGACACGGGGCCGTGTCCAGGGAGGCCGGGTCAGCAGCCGGGCACCTGGAATCCATCCAGCCCCGTCCCTCCGGTGCCCTCCAGCAGGCGGGGGCAGTGTCCCCAGGTGCACCCCCTGTGTCCTCGGGGTGGGCTCCTCCTCAGGGTGAGTCATTCCTAATTCCGAGATCTTAAATACCAATTATTAGGAGTGACAGGAGGCAAATTAAAAACAATTAAAATTGCCTGGTTTTTAACTGGCTTTGAAAACCTTGGAGTGGGAGCAACGTCAGAATCCTGGGTTTCAGTTTCTGACTGTGTTCGTGGTGTTACAAATGTGGGATAAATACAGAGATTCCCTTGGAATCACCTGGAATTTGTATTTACAGCATCGAATTTGGTCTGGGAGTGGTTGAGAAATTAGAAAATATTGGGCTGGAAACCTCAGCTTTATCAAAACATGGAAGTAAATAAGATGACATTAGGAATGAGCCACAACATATTTCACGGCAAACTCAGGACCCAAAACAAAGCCAACATCCCTCTTTTGGGAATAAAAAAATTTGGGGAATAAAAGGGAACTGTTTCTTTCTCCAGTTCCTGTTCTACCACAAAGGAGCTGCCCACACATTTCCTAATTCTTAGACTAATAGCTCGGAGATGAACTTCCTAAAACATATGAGCTTCATCAGAGCAGAGGGAGGGAGGGAGAGAGAGAGGGAAGGAGGGAGGGGAGGAGGGGGGAGAAGGGAGCGGGGGGAAGTACAAAATGATCTTTGTAAGAAATAGTAGCTGGGATTGCAAGCGTTGCATATGTTACAGCACATCATTAATAACAGTGATCAAAAGAAAGGGAACATCTTAGCAGCTGCATCGAATTATTAGAGAAATTGGAATTTTCAAATGAGCTCGGATTTGAGGGGGAGGAAAAGAGGGGGAAAAAAGAAAGGAGGAGGGGAAAAAAAAAAGGGCACGGCGCGCCGGGGGTCAGGTCACTCTGCAGAGCCACGGGGTAATCCCGAAGGTGCGGAAAGGGCTGGAGGAAAAACACGTTCTGGGCAAGATTACTGGGGAAAATGGGGAGGAAGCCCGAATTTTAGAGCAGGCCGCAGGGACGCTGGATGGAGTGGCCCAGTGAAGTGTGTGGAAGCATGGCCAGCACCTGACTGGAGCTGGTCACACATGTAGGAGCTTTTCCTTGCACGGGAGGGGTCTGAGGAGAGCTCTGGGTGGTGCTGGGAATGCGGGGATCCAGCAGGCCCCCGCTCCCCGGACTGGCTCCATGGGATCAGTCCTGGAGGTGTCCAGGGCCAGGTGGGACCTGGTCCAGGGGGAGGTGTCCCTGCCATGGCTGGACTGAGATGCTCTGTAAGGTCCCTTCCAAGCCAAGCCATTCCATGACTCCGTGCCTGAGGTGCCACCCCCTGCCTGCACCCACAGCCTGGCCCTGCCTCACTCCCCAGCTCCCAGAGGCAGCTGGGGCTTCCAGGGGGCTGGAGGGGAAGGGCTGCTCATCTCTCCAAGGATAAATCGCACTTCCTGTGATAAAAATTGGTGTGCATCCACGGATTTTATGTCCCTCTGGTGAAAAAGGAGTGGGAGGGCTCGGGGAACATCCGACCTCCGTCTTCCCCCCGGGATGTTTTATAACACCGTTGCGCAAAGGCGGGAGCCCGGCCAAGCTCGGCCCTCCTGCCTCAAACATCCACTTGAGGAGGACATGGAGCTTTTCTGGGAAGTGGTGCATCCCGGCAGCGGCTCGGCACCACCGGCACCACCGGGTGCAGCCATTCTGCTACTAAGGTCACCTCTAACCCTCATCCCCCAGTGCCACATCCAGGGCTGGTGTCTCCCCCACTGCCCAGGGCTGGACAGCCCTTTCCATGGAGAAATTGTTCCTACAATCCAACCTAAGCCTGGCAAGGCCACTGGTGGCTGCGCAGCCTTCGGGGCCCGATCCCCCCAGGCTCTCGGCAGCTTTTGGGAATTAATTGGTTGCTTTATCCATGTCGGTGGGACTGGCTGTGGAGAGAACCAGCGCTCAGCAGGAGCTAAAGGTGACGGGAAGAAACTCTTTAAAGATTGAGGTTTGATCTCGAAATAAAAGCCTTTCTTCCCAACGCCTTCCTGAGCCCCCTCCCTCTCCTTCAAAGCCATGTTGTTATAATTCAATCCAGCTCCGGAGGCTCCGGTTACACATCTGCCTCCTGCGTGTGATGTCGCAGCCCGGCTCAGGCGGCAGTAAAAGTACAGGTGTTTGGGGTTTAAAGTAACCATTTCCAAAAGAAACTCCGGCTGCGGCCTCCGACCGTGATTTTTTCCAGCTGGCCCCATTCCCGGCGCGGCGTCGGCGCAAGGGTTAAGCGCCGGAGAAGGGCCGCTCGTGACTTCCGTGCTCTTCCATCTGGTGGGAACCCTGAAACCCATTTGTAAATTAATTTTTTACTTGGAATGCGCGCTGCCGCATCCAGTCATCCCTGGATCCCGCACAGACAGCTTGCGCTGCTGCCTCCACATGTCTCCAGCGACGGGCTCGGCTCCGACTGATTGGAGATGCAGGAGAATGGGATCATTAAGTATGTATGGCCATCCTGCCCGCGTGCTCGCTCCCCGCACTTTATTCCATAATTATCATCACATTAGTTTGGTAAATAATGTTGACACATGATTCCAGAACAGCTGTAGAGTGTCCATCTGACACCCGCGCAATCCCGAGTTCGGCTCCTCGCAAAAAGCAGGACAGATTGAGCCGCCGCTTTCCCCGGCTCCGCCGCCTCGCCAGGGATGCCCGGCGCGGTCAGGAAGCCTGTGATTTCCCGCACACTCCCTCCCAGTACCGCACGCGGCCGATCCCGGAGCGGCGCGGGGCGCTCGTTAACCCCCCGGCGCCGAGCAGCGATGTCCAGGTCGCTCCCATAGCCCTCCTCCGTGCCAGGTGAGAGCGGCTCTGCCCGGCCCTGCCCCGCGATGTCCAGGTCGGTCCCATAGCCCTCCTCCGTGCCAGGTGAGAGCGGCTCTGCCCGGCCCTGCCCCGCGATGTCCAGGTCGCTCCCATAGCCCTCCTCCGTGCCAGGTGAGAGCGGCTCCGCCCGGCCCTGCCCCGCCCCAGCCCGGCCCGCGGGCTCCGCGGGGAGCCCCGAGCGGGCACGGCCGCGCTCCGGCCGTAGGGATTCACTGCGTGTCCACAGGGATCCTAACACCGCTCGGGAGCGATTCCCTGCTCACCGGAGCGCTGGATCTGCCCGCCGGGTGCTCAGGGAACGCACCGACCCGCCCGGAGCGCCTCCGGGGCACAGAGGGCACGGGAAGGGGGTCCCGGGGAGGGCGTTCGGCCGGGCCGCGGCTTCGAAGACAGGCTTTGTTTTAGGAATGTAGATTTCAGTGGATTCATTCCTGGATTTAAGGCTTTGCGGCAGGTGCAAAAAGCAGAGTAACTGAATCCTGCTCCTTCCTCCTCAATGTCCCAGCAGGACAGCAGGGAATGGCTCCGTGCTCCCCAAAATGGGCATGTACACCCTTCCAAAGCCCAGCTCCCTCTTCCCACCACAGCTGGAGGGAAGAGCACGGCAGACCCTGCCTTTCCCCAAAAGCATTGCTCCAGGGCCGGGGACATCCCAGGGAATACCACTGTCCCAGGGGACTGGAGCAGAGGCCTTAATAAACTCCATTATTGAGACTCCTAGGGGGGGGGGGGGAAAGGGAAAAAAGGAGGTGAATGAGGCTTCCAAATGAATAATTTATACTCTTAGCCAGAAATTGCCTTTTTAACAGCTGGATCCTTTGGAGTAACCACTGGATTAAAGGACAAACCTGGGCATTTAACTGACAAGGCAAAAAATGTTAAGCCTGCTTGTGGGATACGAAGAGGGGAAAAAACCTGCTGGAAAAAAACCAAACAGCAGAAAGGCTTTATTTTCCTCGGCATGAAGGTAAATACAACGGAATGGGAATATTTAAAGGCCTGTAATCTTATTTACATTCGGAGCATGACTCCAGTTCCCAGTACGTTGCAGACATCTGTCAGACAAACAGACAAGACTCCGCAAAGATATTTCAGATTCTCTTCCCTTAAACAGCTAGGAAGCTGTTTGGGGATTTTGGCAGGATAGCTGGGATATGACATGTCTTTTTCCTGCTTTTTTTTCCCCCCTTGATTTCTATTTTTTTCCTTGTAGCAAATGATTTCTTTGGCTTCTTACGAGCGAGCTCAAGGCACTGGGTTTGGTGGGGTATTTGCCACGAAAATTGAAGTGATAACTCTTGGACTGAGCTAATTTGTCAGGAATTTGCACTTGGAGGGCTCTCCTCTGCCCCTGCCATGCACTTTCATGTATATTTTAAGGAATTTCCCCCCTTAAGTATGGAAATGACGCAGGTTACTCATGTCACAGAACATAAACCAAACGTACGTGTGTCCGTTTAATCTGACGCATCTGAAGGGCCAGAGCAGGATTAGGCAGGATAAAACCGCCTTTCCAGGGCAGCTCTCCCACCCCGAGTATTCCTGACGCTGCCCGGAGCAGGTGGATAAGGGCAGAGCCGGATCTGTTCCAGCACACACAGCATTCCTGGTGTGTTGGGGGTGCTCAGGCACGTCAGGTGGGAGGGATGTGGCTTCCCTGCTTTTGGGGTGCTGGACACCCGAGTAGGACTTCCAGCCCCCCGCTCTGCTGGGCTTAGCAGGGAACAGGGAGCATGAGGCCTGCTCTGAGCCCCACGTTCCTGCTCCCTGGAGCACCTCGCTCAGTCAGCACTTCCCCTTCTCCTCCTTTCCCTTAAGACAGGCTTAAAGCGCAGCCCACAGGCAGGGACGCAGATCCTTCCCTCCAGCACTTCCCCAGGGACTCTGGGACATTCCAGTGACTATGGAGCAGGTCGTGCTCCCTGGGATATCTCTGTGGGAGAATCCTCGGGTGGATTCAAGGCCCCCGCTGCTGTGGGGAGCTCAATGCACGGATGGGCAGCATTGCTCCCGGGTAGATCCGTGGGCAGGACGCCACCCCTTCCCAGTGTCCGGGACACTGTGCCCCTGGGGTGGCAGCAGGGGACACAGACCCACACAGGTGGTGCTCTGCCACCGTCCCAGCCTGCTCCGGCCGGGCTGGCTGCAGCCCTCGGGGCCAGCTCTGCTGGTGCGGCGTACCCCGTGCCCTTTGGCTGTGGATAACCATCCGTGCCCCGTGCCCTTTGGCTGTGGATAACCATCCGTGCCCTGTGCCCTTTGGCTGTGGATAACCATCCGTGCCCCGTGCCCTTTGGCTGTGGATAACCATCCGTGCCCCGTGCCCTTTGGCTGTGGATAACCACCCATCAGCTGCGGACAATCCCCGGTCTGCCGCAGATCATACGGGTTGTGCCGCGTTCCCGGAGCTCTTCCCCGAGCCTGTTTTCAGCTGCTCGACACAATATTGCTGCATAATTTGGAGTGTCTCCTCTCCGGTTTTTTGGATGCGAGACTTAGCAACAGGGAAAGGTGCTAAAGAGAGACAAAACTTGTGTGGGTGGCTGGAGATTAGCCATTTGGAATTCTCTCCTTTGCTTTGTACCACAAGCTGTTTGCCTGTTCCCACTCCAAACTGCCGTGCCCGGATGCGAGCGCGCCGGTGCCGACGCCCCGCGGGCCCTGCTTAGGTGGGCTGCAGTGGGGCCACCTTTGGGGCGGGTGGGCCCCTTGTCCGCCTGTGCTCCCACCCTCTGGGGACACCGCAGGACTCGCCATCACCCTGCTGGCACCTCCCTGTGCCCGCGCCGGGAGCCTTTTCCAGCTGCGTGGTGGCGATGGGACACCGGCTGCCCGTGTTCCCATCCCCGGGGGACGGCCACTGGCACGTCTCCACGTGTCCCTCCACGCCCAGTCAATCAGGGAGCTGGTGGCCACAGCAGCTCGTTTGGTGGCCATGCAGCATCACCCCCTGTGAGCACCCCTATCCCAGGGGTAGGATCATAGACTCCTGGAATCCTTAAGGATGGAAAAGACCTTCAAGATCATCGAGTCCACCACCACCATGTTCACCACTAATCCATGTCCTCAGGTGCCACATCCACCTGTTTTCTGAACACTTCCAGGGCTGGGGACTCCCCCACTGCCTTGGGCAGCCACTTCCAATGTTTACAACCCTTTCCATGTAGAAATTTTCCCCAATATCCAACTTAAGCCTCCCCTGGTGCCACTTGAGGCCTTTTCCTCTGTTCCCATTACCTGGGAGATGAGGCCAAGTCCCACCTGGCTCCAGCCTCCTGCCAAGGAGCTGTGGAGAGCCAAAAGGTCTCTCCCTGTGGTGCTTCCACGGGAGCCACCCCCCAAATCCAGGTCAATCCCATGGCCGGACCTTTAGAATTCCTGCTTCCCAGCGACTTCCCTCATTGGTATGAGACCCAGAGCTCCTCTTATTAAGCACTGTTAAATATTCCCTTCCTTCCCAAAGACAAATATGAACAGAAACGCAACCAAACATGTACTGTATGAAAATCATCGATTCACAATATTTAAATTTCCAGCTCGCCTCCAATTAGCCGGCTTTCCAATATTTGAACAGAAGACCATTTTAATGCAATTACAAACACATTTTCGGCATCGGAATTTTTTGCATAATTAGCTCCCTATTAAACTATTTATGTAGCCCTTTTTCCATCAGAAACAGCAAAAGCCGAACCATTTTATTCCTTACTGTTACAATAATTAACTATGCAAGTAGAACAGCATATTAATAGAGTATAATTTGTTTACATTTAAAAGAAAATTGTGTTAGATTAGCATAGCAAAAGACTATTTCCATATCCAGGCAGGAATGTTCAGGCCTAATAGCAATTTACAGTGTAGTTAAAGAATATTATTAATAAAGTAATACAGTGTAATTCCGTGTGCCCCCGCCGTATTTCACAATGTCCTTAATTACGGCTAATTCCAGCGGGACTAATTTGGGGGTGATTAAGCCACAGGCACGGGAATCTTAAATACAACCTGCGGTAATGGGGAAGTTGCAAAGTTCCTGGGAGACAGCAAACGTGGAGACCAAAGGGATGGGGAAGAAGGATGGGCGGTGGAGCCGTGGGCAGAGTCCTGGGAAGTGCAGGTGCTTGGAGCAGGGTGGGAGTGACAAATCCACTCCGGGGATGGTGTTTCCCGCACCTAATTCCTGGTTAACTGTCCAAGGCCAGGTTGGACGGGGCTTGGAGCAGCCTGGGCTAGTGGGAGGTGTCCCTGCCCATGGTAGCTTTAAGGTCCCTTCCAACCCAAACTATTCCAGGATTCTGGGCATGGTATCCCCTAAACTCGACATAACTACAGGGAGAAACATTCCCTTGGAGCACCATTTCTGCCCAGGGAAGGTTATTCCTCCCATGCACAGCCAAGATGTTTCCCATTCCCCTATTTAGATGCACAGCAATGCCCTGGATTAAGTTTCTCCATGTGCCACCATGCCCCAGCAGGTGTTTTCCAGGTACAGAATCCGCATCCCATCCTGCTCAAATGATCTGTGGCAAAACCCCACAAAGCCCGAGTAAATGATTTTTTAATTGTGCTCTTGAAGGGAATTACACTCGTTCTCTGCCATCAGAGTTGCTGGGGATGCTGGAATCAGGAGGAGCTGAGCCATGGGATGCCCCCTGGGGTCAAAGCAAAAGGCTGTTGGGTGATGTGGCCATAGAATCCTAGAATCCTGGGATGGTTTGGGTGGGAAGAGACTTTAAAACCATCCAGTTCCACTGCCTGCCACAGGCAGGGACACCTTCCACTAGCCCAGGTTGCTCCAAGCCATGTCCAACCTGGCCTTGGAAACTTCCAGGGATGGGATAACTACAATAAGGATCTGTCAAAATATCTATAATAATTATCCATCAAAATTAATTAGCTTTAGGAAGATAAAGGTTTGCCAAATAGTGGGAAGGAGTGTTTGTTTCAATCCAGGACTGGAAAGACCACCAGAAAGCACGATTCTGCAATCACTTGCTCCACCAAAAAATCAAAGAATAAAGGAAAAAAAGGCGAGAGGAGCTGGAGAAAAGGGGAATTGAGAGCTGCAGCCTCCCACCCCGCAGATGGCTAATATTCATATGGAACTGGCAGGCGGATCCCAATGCCAAGCTCCGGCGCCGGGTGCCGCAGCTCGTTCCTGCAGCTGAGCCATTAAACCCGACGGGGCTCACGCAGAAGGATCGCAGGCTGCACCCGGAGCTGGCAGCCACGGCCCCAGCCCCTTCCAACAGCGTGGGGCCTCGGGAAAACGGGAAAAGGCTCCGGCACCGCCAGCCAGGGGAGCAGCTCCTGCTCTGGGGGCACAGCCAGAAGGAGCTGCCCCAGGGAGTGGAAAATCGGGAGACCGGGAGAGCCTCCATCCGTCTGACTCCACCTTTTGGACCTAGGGATAGGACACAGGGAATGGCTTCCCACTGCCACAGGGCAGGGCTAGATGGGATACTGGGAGGGAATTCCTGGCTGGGAGGGTGGGGAGGCCCTGGCACAGGTTGCCCAGAGAAGCTGTGGCTGCCCCTGGATCCCTGGAAGTGTCCAAGGCCAGGCTGGATGGGGCTTGGAGCACCCTGGGATAGTGGGAGCTGTCCCTGCCCATGGCAGGGGGTGGAACAACAACTCTTCCCTCTCAGAATTCCTTGGCCAATTTCTCTTCTCCGTCTATTTTGACATGTGCCTGATCTCTCGGAATGAGCAAGGTGTTCCTTAAGTGAAATTTTTTTGGGAAGAGCCTGGCAACTGTTTCTGTCTGGCACGACGCAGCACAGGCTGTTGTGAGCTCGAGAGAATGAGGCTGGATGTGGGATGAAAATGTTTCTGTCCTGGAAGAATGTGCATTAAAATGACTCCTATGGCTTGGGGTTTCTTTTTATGGTGAGAGAAATATTGGAAGGTCTGGGAAATGTTGGATTTTTATTCAAATTATAATATTATCCACCATCCCTGCCCAGCATCCCAACAAACACCCCCAGCCCCAGACTGCCATCCCTGGCCATCATCGCACTCAACATCCACATCCAGTCTCCCTGCCAGCATCCCACACAGCTTCCCAGACCTCTGCCATTCCATGGAACCTGGATCCAGCATACCAAGGGACCGGGAAGAGCGGGTTGTGCTGCTGGGGGGGGAAGATGTTCCCATATTCCCGTCATCATTTTCAAATCATTTCCCTGCTTCCTTCACTGCCCGTGGAAGGATTTGTGGATGTGCATTACCAGTCTCTTAGTTCTGTTTTTTCCCCTGTTTTTCCAAGAGATGCTTTGGGATGCACCACTCCCTCCCAGTGCCAGTTAAAATGTGCCTCTGGCAGCGGCACTTCCCCGGTGACATTTTCCAGTGCCTCAGGAAAACAACGGTGCCGACTGGCACACTGCAGCGAGTGGCCGGCAGCACCACGCCATCCCAACGGCTCTTATTCCCAGGAAACATGGGCAAAATTATCAATTCATAGGTTGGAAACACTTATCCCAAATAATAGCCCCGTTTACAACCCGCCTCTACTTTTGACGTGCTGAGCGCCTCAAATAGCAACAATAAAGCCTCTGTCTTCTTTCAAGATATTTGTCATCTTTTGATCCGGTGCCAGGAAAAATGGAATTCTGGGAGATCAAACCTCCCAAACTGATGGCTCCTCTCTGCAGCAAGTGCTTATCAAGAGGAATCCAGAAAGATGGCACGTTTCAAAAGTGACAGGGAATAAAGTTCAGCTCGTTGTGGAAAAAGAAGTAAATAAACTTCAAACAGCCCAGGAATTTCCTTCTAATACTGGTAGTCCCACTTGCAGGAATTTTTAGTGAAATTAAGGTTGTAGAAGTGGGATAAAATGGCATTTCAAAGGGAAAATGCCATGTTAAATATCAGATAAATATCAAGCAACTCCCTCTTGTTGTGTCCCAGCAGCTGCCCTGGGGGACAGTGACTCTCCCCACTTCTCTTGGCAGAATTCCCTGTTTTCTCAGTAGAATTCCCTGTTGATGGCTGGGTTGGAAATCATTACTTTCAAACCTACCCCCCTGGATAAATCTGCTCCTTCCCCTCCCTGCAATGGAAGATTCCCACATGAAATCCCTGGCATTGCACCCCAAGGAAAGCCAAGGTACCCCTGGTACCCACACCATGCCACATCCTCAGAGAGGTCCCACTTCTCCCAGCAGAATTCCCTATCTGGGAACAGAGCTGAGCACCCAGCACCCAGGCAGAGGGAGATCTCCTGTGGCTCTCCAGTATTCCTGCCACACCAATTCCTGCCTCTGACAGCTTCATCCCGTGGCTCTGGGAATGCAGGTGCTGAGAACTATTTGGGATCCAGCTCATTACAGGTGTTAAAGTTAAACCAGGAATTTTACACTCCGCCCATGCCCCACGCAGGCAGGCAGGGAAGTAATCCCACTGTTGGGCAGGGATAATCCCTGCTCCTGCCTCAGACAGTGCCGAGCTGCTGGAATATCAGGATCTGGGACCCAGGGTGGGGATCGCAGGGCATCGCTGCCACCCTCAGGGGTGGCACCTGCTCCTGGAACAGGCAAAGGGACATAAACGGCTGCCGATGTGTCCTTAATCCTGGAAAACTTGCATTCCCAGCGCCTGGGAATACATCCCTCAGCCAGCTGGGAGGTGGCACCAGGAATGGTTGGGGTGGGAATCACCCTCTGGCACGTCTGCCCTGTGCACACCCCTGCAGCCCCAGCCCAGCTCCAACCTCTCCCTGCCACGAATTCCCTGGAGCTGTCCGCAGGGTGGGAATACAGCTTGCCAAAATAAAGTGGGAAAAGGAGATTGTAAACCAAAATATCTAAGGATTCCTGAAAAGCTTTTTCTCAGCACGGCAGCTCCGAGGCAGGAGGAGGAAAACAAAGTCAGCAGTGGCTGTAAATCCTCTGGAAACCATAAATTAAAATTAAGGAGTTCAAATATGATCTAAAATCATTTAATCTGGGTGATTTATGCCCGTTCTCCAATGCAATTATTTACGGACACTCCTGTTTATTGCTCTTTTGACTTTTTTAATTACTGTATTCCAAAAATTCAATTACCGACCGGAGTAGAGATTTCAGGCAATAGTATTGTAAATAAAAAGAGAACCAATTAATAATGTGCTTAGTCTAGCAAAGCTAAACCAAGTGTATTACAGAATGCCTGGAAACTTGCTCCAGGGATGAAAACTCCTAGGGAAGATCCCATGGGATGGATGGGATGAGCCCAGGTGATGTGATGGGTGGGCACCCCCCACACACAGCCACAGACCCTTACTGGGGTTACTGGTCTTGTTTTATACTGTCACTTGTACTATTAAAAACTGTTAGGGAGGACAGGGAACGTGGGAAGCAGGTTTTCACTTAAATCCAGGCATGTTTCATCCCAAATATTTTGTCTTTTCACCTCGGTTTGTCAACAACCTTTGCCACTATTGAAAAATCAAGTTCACCTCAAATTCACCTCGGGAAGGTTTTTCAACAAATATCCCTGCATGTAAATATATTTACTTTCCTTCTCTAGAAATATACACAGCAGCACCACAATGTTTCCTGCCTTTTCCCCCTCACGTTTCCCACGCTTTTCCCCTCACATTTCCTGCCTTTTCCCCCTCACATTTCCCACACTTTTCCCCTCACGTTTCCTGCCTTTTCCCCCTCACATTTCCCACACTTTTCCCCTCGCGTTTCCTGCCTTTTTCCCCCTCACATATCCCACACTTTTCCCCTCACATTTCCTGCCTTTTTCTCCTCACATTTCCCACACTTTTCCCCCTCACATTTCCCACCTTTTTCCCCTCATGTTTCCCATGTTTTTTCCCTCATGTTTCCCACTTTTTCCCCTCACATTTCCTACACTTTTCCCCCTCACATTTCCCATCCTTTTTCCCCTCACATTTCCCGCCTTTTTCCCCCTCACGTTTCCCACCATTTTTCTTTCAATTTAAGTCCCTCAAATGATGGAAAAAGGGGGATTTTACCTGAGTTTAAACCCTGGAATGGAGCTGAGGGCACAGGGATGGAAGTGGGATGCCCTGGAAGAGGAGGCTGAGGGGAGAGCTCAGTGCAGTTCCAGCTCCCTGGGCAGGGGCAGCGGAGGGGCAGGGACTGAGCTCTGCTCTGGGGGCACCAGGGACAGCAGCCAGGGAATGGTTGGAGCTGTGTCAGGGCAGGCTCAGGTTGGATCTCAGGGAAAGGTTCTTCCCCCAGAGGGTGGTTGGCTCCCCAGGGAGCACCAAGGCTGCCGGAGCTCAGGGAGTGTTTGGATGACTCTGGGGCACAGGGTGTGACTGCTGGGGATGGGCCTGCGCAGGGCTGAGGGTCGGACCGGATGGTCCCTGTGGGTCCCTCCCAGCTCAGCATGTTCTGCAACTCTGTGGTGAGAGACAGGAAGATTAAATCAAAAAGAGAAAGGAAAAGGTCCCCACACACTGCCCAACCTGCTCAGGTGCTGCTGCCCTCTCCCGCGCTGCTCCCTGGCACAGGGTTGTCCCTCGGCAGCGCTCCCTCTCCGGGAGCACAGAGGTGCTGCCCCAGCCGTGTGAGATGCTCGCTGTGGTGAGAGCCACTGGGGTCGCCCCCGGCAGCTCCCCGTGGAAGGTGTGCCCGGATGGCCCCGAAAGCAGCCCCAACAGGGCCTCACTGGCCGCACCTGCTGGACTCGGGGATCAACCACATTTGGCATATTAATTAGGACTATTTGTTACATAGCTGGTCCACACTGGATCTGTTGGGCCAAGGTATGGCTCCGGGTGGGTAAATCTGGCATTCAGCCTTCAGCTATCGGGTGTGGGATGGTTCCCCAGAAGGAGACCCCAGCATTTTATGGTGACCTTTTCCATCTGAGGCTCATCCATTCCCAAATCCCTTGGTTCCCAGTGCTGCTGGATCGGCAGGGTGTCAGGCTGGGCAGCATGGGTGCCTTTCCATACCTCCTCTTTATTAATGGGAGTCATATGGCTAAATCCCAGCGTGCCGAGCCACGCGATTCCCACCGCAACTCCATCTGGTCCTGAGGACTCCAGTACACCGTGTGTCGGAAGGTACCGAGCGGCTTAATTAGAATATTAAATTGATTTACAGTTCCTAAATAATGGGTATCATTAAGCCAACTCTGCTCAAAAAGGGGTTGACACACGGACCCTGCGAGGGATAACATATGGAGCCAAATCCTCCGCAGTCAGCAAAGAGGCGCAGCGGCAGCTTCCAGTCGGACATCCAAGATGGATGGATGCGGGAGAGCAGAGCGACCCAAGGTGAAGGGCATCTTCCAGAGCGCTCTGCCGCAGGTGCTCCTGCTGGAGCACTTCGTAAGGACAAGGGAAGGGCTGGATGCAGAGTGCGGGGTCCAGACCCCCTCACAGAATCATGGGATGGTTTTGGTTGTAAGAGACATTAAGGACCATCTCTTTCCACCCCCCTGCCATGGGCAGGGACATGTCCCACTAGCCCAGGTTATTCCAACCTGACCTTGGACACTTCCAGGGATCCAGGGGCAGCCACAGCTCCTCTGGGCAACCTGTGCCAGGGCCTCACCTCCCTCACAACCAAGAATTCCTTCCCCATATCCCATCTATCCCTGCCCTCTGGCAGTGGGAAGCCATTCCTTGTGTCCTGTCCCTCCATCCCTTGTCCCCAGTCCCTCTCCAGCTCTCCTGGAGCCCCTTTAGGCTCTGGAAGGGGCTCCCAGCTCTCCCTGGAGCCTTCTCTTCTCCAGTGAACACCCCCAGCTCTCCCAGCCTGGCTCCAGAGCAGAGGGGCTCCAGCCCTTGAAGCATCTCCCTGGCCTCCTCCAGCAGGACTCAGGGTCCTTTTGCCCTGGAACCCCCATTTTAATCCAAAATTTTAAAGTGAAACCTCTTTCCTTGCATGTTGCATCCCGTAAAACCGAGCGCTTCCACTGGAAAAAAAAACCAGAAAAAGTGAATTTTTAACTACAATTCAAGGATGTCTGAGGGCAGAGAGGGGGGTTAGGGCAGCATTTTCTTTGTGTGTATATAAAAACCATTCCAGATGGTGCCTTAGAGGAATTTACACCCAGACCAGCTGCAGGCGAGTTGGTCTGGACTTGTTTCGGCTGCGGAATAGACGCAAAAACTTGTTGCAGGAAAGAAACCCCCAAATTAAGGGGTTTATGACAAAAAGTTATTATCGGCTAAATTGTGAACGTGCTGCCTGGCTGGAAAAAAGTATTAAAACATATTTACACTTGAAAAGGAGTAATTAGTGTAGTTCAATCAATGTGCCAGGCCAAGACTGAGGGATGAGTGCAAATACATAGAGACAAGAGAGATTTATTATTAAATTAAAATCACTTAATTACTGCAAATGTTAAATATGCAGTTTTCTGGCATTTAAATGATATTTTTCACCCAAATTGAAATGAATTGTCCACTCTGAATTCCCCCTCCTCTGGCAGCGTGTAAATGTCAGTCCTAAATTAAAGTTAACTGGGATCGGTGTCTGCTCTACCTTTCAAAAAAAAGATTTAATTAGAATCAATAAACCACTTTTTATTGAAGTTTCCAGCGTGTTCTGTTATTCCAAACACACAAAGAGCCGCGAACCCGAACCCTTCAAAGATGTTAACAGGTTGGGGTCAAAGGGGAGCACCTGGATGAGGAACCCCTGGAATGCCGGCACCCAGTGCCGGGGCCTGGCCGCTCCCCCGGGAGCGGGGCCAGAGCCTGGGCGGGATGAAATCCATACCCCGCGCTGATTTAGCCCAGATGAGCGTCGCATCCCTGCTCCTTTTTTCTTGCTGGGTGTTTTTGGATGGGCTCCATTCAAGCTGTGAGGTAAAAACGCTGCCTTTCGCCTTTCAATTAACCCCCTATTTTTAACTCAAATCCATCCTCCCGACTCCTCCGAGTGTTGGAATCAAAAGAACTCAAAATGCATCTGCCCTTGCTGCAATGATGAGCAGCCCTCCAGTCCCTAAATATAGAAATTATCAGGGCTTGGATTAAACAGCATCCCCAAGACCAGGTGGGACGGGGCTTGGAGGAACCTGGGATAGTGGAAGGTGTCCCTGCCCACTGGGATGGTCTTTAGGTCCCTCCCAACCCACCCCGCCCCAGGAGCTGATGATTCCAGGACATTGTGACTTGGCAGTTGTTCATATTGCCAGTTTAATTTATTTTTTTTTAAAAAAACCCTCTCTGAGCCACACGACTCCCGTGCTCATAATCAGCGCCGCGTGGAAGTGATTATATTAGAGCCCTTTTTCCAGTGCGTGCACTCGGATCAAGATGTAATATGCATTTCATATCCCCTGACTCCCTGTCCTAAAATAGAGACAAAACACTCTGTAATGTCAGATTGCTTTGAATTAGTTTTAATTTGATTAGAAATATCCCACAAGGCTCCCCGAGTACACAGAGATTATGGATAATTAATGCCGTGATCAATTAGATCTGAATTGTTCGTCCATCAAGAAGCAATAACATGGGCTCTGATTTTCAAAGAGTTTTTCCCTTAATCCTCTTGTTCTCGGGCGCTTTATGAGGAGATACAAAAGCTCCTAAATTAGGACAACACGATATTGCACATTCGGAAAAAAATCCCTCTGCGTATTATTTATAAGTCTGGGAGGGGGATTCTCATCCAGCCCAGCCCAGGGGAGCTGAGCTGATCCCAAATTCCTCCCAAAAGGAGGTGCATCCCCTCACAACCCCACGGAAACAGCTCCTCCACTCATAATTAATTGTCTGGCTCCATCTCTATGTGATTCCTGGGTATTTGTCAAGGAGTAAAACTCAATTAATTTCCTGGGTTTGAGACATACTTTTTTCGAGTTTCAATTAAATTTAAGTTGAAAATTCATAAATTAATAAGATTTGGCAATGTTTGGTGCTTGGATTCCAGGACAGCTTTGCCTGGTGCCACGTGAGGTCTCTGCTCTGCCACCCTATTGATGCCGGGCTGGATCCGCACTGGGAGTTGTCCCCAGTCCCAACACCAGGCCTGTCCAACCCTGCCTTGGACACTTCCAGGGATCCAGGGGCAGCCTCAGCTTCTCTGGGCAACCTGTGCCAGGGCCTCCCCACCCTCCTAGCCAGGAATTCCCTCCCAGCATCCCATCTAACCCTCCCTCTGGCAGTGGGAAGCCATTCTCGTGTCCCGTCCCTCCAGCCCCTGAGACGATACCAGAATTCCTGGGCTGCCCCACAGCTGCTCACGGACAGAGCTGGTGCCTCTTCTGGGAGCCAGAGGAATGGGAATGCCCAGTAGTGGCCAAGGCTCCCAAGGCACCACAGCTTGGCACAGGGAGCCAGCGGGTGCCTGGACTCATACAATGTCCTGATTGGGAATGAATCCACAAGGATTCAAAGCTGGCCCCGCACAGGACAAGCCCCAAATCCCACCTGTCCCTCTAGGCCACTCAGATAACCTGGGAGATGATTTATAAACAGGAAAAGAGGATCAATTTGAACCCGACTTCCTGTGATTAATTCCCCCAGCTGCTCTCGCAGGGAATCATCGCGCCTTTCGCCGGGATTAATTGCACAAAATTCCCATTTCCAGGCACGCGCCTCCGAGCAGGACCGGGAGCGGGGTTTGGAGCTGGGGGAGCACCCCCGGCCGGGAGTGCCTGCGGCGGGGCAGGAGCGCTCCGTCCCGGCCGCCCGGCCCCCTCTCCGCCGCGATTCCAGCCCCCGACCCCGCGAGCCGGGAGGAGAAGGCGCTTCCCAGGGCGAGGGGCAGGAGCGGCGCTAGGAACGCTCGGCAAGGTGGGAATTGTCTGCCAGTGTATTACATGAGAAAGCCCTGAATAATTCATGGAGATTTATTATTCCATGAGTAATCCCGGCCCGAGCCAAAAGCAGGCGGCTGAAGCCCCGAGGAATGTTTTCCTCCGAACTGCTACACATGTCAGTCTGGGAGCCCAGGGATGAATATTTTAAGGACAACAACCTCTTTTTCCCGTTTTCCTGGACTGTGCCACCGGAGGTTCCATCCAGGACTAGCCCAGACTCCTCACCTACACTTTGGGAAGCAGGAAAACACTGTGACACTTGCTCCCAGCTGGAGAAAAGTGTACCAATGTGTTCAAAATTCCTCAGGAAATGGGATTTCCCCTCCTCTTCCTATTTTTGGATTCTCTGATCTGGTTTTCCAAATTCCCTCTCAGATGTTTTGTATTTTCTGAGCTGATCCATATCATTCACCCCAGATTATTGATCCCAGGATGAGGAGAATTCAGTGTGTCAGCACTGGCTGTGGGAAGGCTTCTCTCCATCCCTGGATTTGCAAACCCAGTGCTATATTTCTGGGAGAGTCTGGGCTTTTGGGAAGAGCAAATGAGACTGAGATCATGTGGAATCAATTGTGGAGTCTCAAATAAAGCTGTAAATCGGGGTTTCAAATCTTTTTGCAATAAGGCAAAGTAGTTTGTTCTTGGGGGGATAAAATGTTGGGATTGGTAATTGCAAATTTCCTTAATGATTAATAAACAGGATGAAAGTAATTAATATTTCAGCGTGATATGTATCCAATTCTGACATAATAAGTGGAAATATGTTCGTTACCATAATAGAAACATAATGAAAACATCAGAAAATAATCAATTTCTTTTAAATTTATAATGAAAACTCTTAAATGCACTTTTTGGTTCCAAACCCCTTTTCTGTGTAATTTCTCCTGGGCCAAGTGGGATTTTTTTCTTTTGACAAAATGAGGGTTTCCAGCAGCGTTTTCCCATGAGGAAATGTTTCAGTGAACACATTCCCATGGTGATCTGGGATTGGGTAATGAGGTGTCAGGGAGTGCCCTGCACTGAAAATCATGGAATTAGGGAATGATTTGGTTGGAGGAGACCTTAAAGAACAACCAGTCCCACCCCTGCCACGGGCAGGGACACCTCCCACTAGCCCAGGTTGCTCCAACCCGGCCTTGGACACTTCCAGGGATCCAGGGGCAGCCACAGCTTCTCTGGGCAACCTGGGCCAGGGCCTCCCCACCCTCCCAGACAGCAATTCCTTCCCAGCATCCCATCTAACCCTCCCTCTGGCAGTGGGAAGCCCTTCCCTGTGTCCTGTCCCTCCAGGCCCCTCTCCAGCTCTCTGGAGCTGTAACAGGAGGAGGTGGATCCCCAGCCCTGGAGGTGTCCAAGGAATGACTGGACGTGGCACTCACCGCGCGGGGCTGGGATCAGTCACAGCTTGGACTCCACGGATCCTGGAGGGCTATTCCAGCCTCACTGATCCTGGGATTCTGTCATTCCATGACGAAGAGGTTCCTCTAATTGCTTGGAATGAGTTCTGGTCAAAGCCACATGTGGGCAACGTCTGTGTGGGAGGAGGAGGCTGAGCCCCCTCTCAGTTCTCTGGTAATTCCCGGGAGGGGGAAAAGAGGCCCTTGCAGGCACACCCGGAGCCACTTTTCATTATTTTGTGTCACTCGTTCCTCATTTGTTGCTCTGCATATTGTGCCATTATAACAGGAAATTACATTTGCATCTTGTGTGGCACAAGCATGTTGTGAATATCATAAAAACACATATGGTCATAAAGGGTTGGGAAAAAAAGGCGATAAAACTGACATTTAGGAAACAGCTTTGGAAAAGAGAAAACATGTTCAGGGAGCTTTTGTGCAGCTCTTCCCTGTGAAAAATTCTGGGCTCTCACTCTAGAAGCTTTTTCGGCAAACTTCTTAATTTTTTGACAAACTTCCTAATTTTTTTTCGGTGCAAACTTCTTAATTCTTTTTTAAACACTTCCCAGCCCTTTTATAAATGTCTTCTTCTTTTTTTTTTTGCAAACTTCCTACTTTTTTTTAACAAGCGTCTTGATTTTTTTTTGTACAAACTTCTTAATTTATGTATTAACCTATTAGCTTCAACCTTTAGAAACTTTCCTTTGTGTTTTGAGCTTGAACATCCTAAAATCTTGTGGAAGAAGCTCCTGAGCCCACCCAGCCTTCCCCAACAGTTGTGTTTTCCACGTGCTTTCCTGTTGTGTGACTGATTTTGGTGGAAGCACATAAATTTGATGGCAGTTCTAAGTGCAGCTCTTGAGTTTTGAATAATTTTGGATAATGGATTAAGCAATAATATTTCGGGGAGCTTAGAAATGGGGTTTCAGCCACTTGGACATTGGGATGTTTGTGGTGGAGGCTGGGTTTGATGTGACTATCCCTGAATTCCACTGGATCCTGGCTGTGGAGTTGGAGGAGGACGACTTGACATCCCCATCCCTTTATACTGGAATTCTGGACTAGCAGAAGTCCGTGTGCATCATAAAATATTAACTTTAAATAAGCAGAAATAAATAACCAGGGTAAGATTTTCATTACAGGTCAGAGATCCTGGACTGAAAAGCAGTAAGCACATAAAAGTTCTCAATAAAACCGTCCCCTCCAAATACATTCCCTCTGTTTTTATCTCTCCCATTCCACTCCCTGACTCATGTCAGGGTTAACAACTCGCTGTCAGGGTCGTGTGTGCCCACGTGGATCATTCTGGAGCTGCCAGGGAATGGTTCTGCACATCCAGGTACATCAGCATCCTCTTGGCGCTGCCCTTGGTCCAAGGGAACGTCTGGAGCAACATTCCCACCAGTCACTGCCGTGTGCTCCCAGCAGGGAAGTCATTCCAATTTTCCAGGGCTGTAAACTGCAAGCCTTTTATCTGGAGCCTCTAACACGGTCTGTGACAAGCAGATCCGACGTGAGCATGCTATGCCATAAATCCTCCGAAATGTTCCTTTACACAGAAATTACAGGGCTGATTCATGATCCAAAGGCGGATTTTCAGCTCTTGCCAAGTCGCCATCGCTCCCTTCTGCTTGGAATGATCAGGAGAAGTGTCTACCAAGCAAAGGAGCTCTGCATCACAGGAGGAGGAGGAGGAAGTCTTACTAGCTGCACCAAATCTCCTGGTTTTCCAGAGGATTTCACTCCCATGCAGCTGTGGACTGTCTGGCAACCACTGTGCGAGGACATCCAAGGCAGCTTGGATTTACATCCTGCTCAAAGCAAAGGGGTTTCCATAGGGGTTGTGCAATTTGGGAGTGGGCACCTGTCCATCCCGTGTCACCTCCCTGCAGGCCCCTCCCTGTCCCCACTGTGTTTCCATGCAGGGATTCTCGCTGTGCTCCCGGGTTTGGCTCACGAGGGCACATGGTGTTATCCAGCCTGGAGAGGAGAAGGCTCCAGGGAGACCTGGGAGCCCCTTCCAGCCTAAAGGGGCTCCAGGAGAGCTGGAGAGGGACCTGGGAAAGGGACGGAGGGGCAGGACACAGGGAATGGCTTCCCACAGTCATCTAGCCCCATTTGGGGCAGCCATTCCCAGCCGGTGGATTTTACCCAGCTCTGCCGTGTTCAGCCGCTGGCCACGGGAAGAGCAGGGGCCGCCGCGGCCGGGGAAGAGCCGGCAGGGCCGCAGCCGGGGAAGGGCCGGCAGGGCCGCGGCCCTCTCCGCCCTCACACTTCACAGGGCCCTCAGGCGGAGGGCGGGGCTCCCGCGCCTTCCCGCCACTGTCGACGGAGCCACTTCCGGTTCACGGCCGGTCCCTCAGGGCCCGTCCCTCACGTACTGTCCCTCAGGGCCGGTCCCTCAGGGCCGGTCCCTCACGGCCCGCTTCATTTCTGGCTCGAGGTGAATCCCGCCGTTACCCTCACTTCTGCCTTCCCTGTCCCCCGGAACGCCGGGATGCGGGATGCTGTTCCCCCCGCACCTCCCTGGCCCCCCGCCGAGCACCTGGGCTGGCGCGGCGCTGCTGGCGGAGCCGGGGAGAGGCACGGAAAAGAGGGGGAGCTTCGGGAATGCGGACCCAGGCGCTGCCTCACAAAGTTGTGACTTGCAGAAGCGCAAGGTAATAGAAGGGAGAATTCCCCCTCCCTCTCCTGCCAGCTGCCGGTTCGTCGGCTGCTCCCATCCCGGTGTAATTCTTCCCCCTAGTTTTCAGTCATGGAATAGGTGCCGTTAAAGCAGGAGCTGCTGCAGAGCCTCGGAGGCAGCCCCTAGCCCCGGCTGGGCTGGTTTTGGGGTGCAGACGAGCTGGCAGAGGAGCCGGGGGAGCGGAGGGAGGCTGGAGGAGGCGGCGGGGCTGCCCGGCGTGCCCAGATGTCCTCGGCAGTACGTGCCCCCATTCACTGCTCCGTGACTCATTCCTTCGCTGCTGAATGGAGGCAATTGTCACATCTCCACGGAGCCAGTAAAACCAGGGAACACGCACCGAGCGGCTCCTCTCCGTGCGGCACAAGTCCCCCATCCCGCGGCCCTTCCCCAGGGCCTCGTCGGCTGAGGCGGCGGGAGGAAGAGGAGGAGTTCAGAGCTCCGGGGAACACCTCAGGGGTCATTTCGCCCCTCGGGAGACAGAAAGGGCTTGCAAAGTGTGAATGGGCTGTGGGGCACAACTGAACCCCTTCCAGCCTCCCACAGCAAGAGCAGTGTCAGGATTTACACCCCAGAGCGGTGCCACGCAGAGCCACTGGGATCCAGCACGGTCGGCTGGGCCTCCCCCTGCCAACAGCCTTCACCACCGCCCCATTCCCACTGTTCGCTCCGATTCCTGCTTCCACGCTCTGTTTTCACACGGATGGGGACGTTCCATCCCTCCTGACTTTACACAGGTGTCATATTTGTTGCCGAGCACCCGTAATTTTGGGAGGAGTGTTTGCACTGCAAATGGAAACCTGTCATTTCCCTGCGCCTCCCTTCCCCAGCTCATTCCATCAACTAATTCCATCAGCCATTGCAGCTGGAGGTTTCACGTCTCCTCTGTTAAATCAGGACAATGCTGCTTGGATTAAAACTAAAACACGCATCAAAAATCCCATAACCACCTACAATTTCCCCCTTTCTCCCTAAAATCTCAGCAGGAGCCATCAAAAGGAGGTGAATGGTACAGAAAGTGGAATATTAAGCCTTTTCCCGTGCTGTGGCACCATGGACACAAGCAGGACAAACAGAGCCTTCCCTGCTGCACAGCCACATCCATTTTTAAAAATGGGCCTTCTGTGCTTTCTTTTTTCAGCTCCATCTCCCCAAACCAAGGGAAAGATGTTCTCAGTTAGCGGGATTAAAAAGCAAAGTGTGGCACAAGTATCCTGGCAGCCTCGGCAGCGCTTCCCTAAAACTGTCTGCCACGGGCACAGCTGAAATGAAGTTGGGATTTAATGGCAAAACAACACCAGAAAATGGAGCTGGGGAAAAAAAATACCAACCCAAACCCATCATTTTTGGAATGGATTGAATGAGAAAGGTCCCCACGGCCACATGGAGAGGCAGATGCGGATGAGGATGGAAGCTCTGCCTTCCAATGCTGGGAGAGGCAGGATGACCACGGGCAGGAGGAGGATGGAGATATCCCACTCCAAAGCTGTCGCTTGGCTGTTTGCACGCTCGGTAAGTTCCTCATAAGCAAAAGTCTCTCGATTGCTGTTCCAGCACTGGAAATTGGAATCGGGGAAAGAGAAATGGGATGAAAATGAGATGAGGGGAAAAAAAGAGAAATGATGCTTTGGAAGCCTGTTCCAGTCTATAATCTCCTGTGATGTTTGTACTGAGAGAATAAATCCATGCTCTGTTCCAGGCTTGGGATAGCGGGGAGGGAAATATCCCCCTTTCCCTGGGCATGGAATCATTAAGGTTGGAAAAGACCTGCAAGATTTCTCCCTGGCAAGGGCTGTCAGGCACTAGAAGGGGCTGTCCAGGGAGGTGGTGGAGTCCCCACCCCTGGAGGTGTCCAAGGAAGGATGTGGCACTCAGTGCTCTGGGCTGGGGGACAAGGTGGCACTGGGCACAGGGTGGACTCCGTGGGCTGGGAGGGCTTTTCCGACCTGAATTATTCTGGGATTCTGCGATCCCCATGTCCAGCCCTCAAGTGAGGAACGAGAGCTGTGCTCAGGCAGTTCGTGTGATCCTCGTGGAAGCCTCGAGCGCTTCCACTGCAGGCCCCGGGTTCCTGTTGTGCGTCGCTTTGTTTTGCTCTTCTCCAGAGCAATGTTGTTTTTATCTGATGTCTCAGGAACTTCTCCTGGCCATCTGCGCCGCCCCGCTCTCCCAGTTATCCGCCAGAGCCCTTTGGGTTGTTTTAGGCATGGCAGGAATCTCCTGCAGCAGCCCCACGCTGACACCAGCTTGGCTTTCTGTTCCCCGGGAAAAGGCGGTGGGAGCAGCGCTCCCTGGGCCGGCCGGGGCTCGGGGAGGGGACGGAAGCGGAGGGAGCGGGGGCTCCATCCCAGCCCCGTGCTCACAATGCTCTTTCAGAGGCTCATAATGAACCCTTTGAGAACACGGAGTTATTTGGAAAAGTCCCGAACTGTGAGAAATATGCGCATGTTGCGGCTGAGTCACCAGTTGGCACGGGCCGCCCCGGCACACAGTTCTGGTTTTTAAGTGTACTTTTCTTCCTTGGATCCAGAGACAAGGGGCCATTATCAACTTTAATTTAATCTACGCCCCAGAATAGCTGCACCCGGCCCAGTCCTGCTGGAAAACTCTTCCAGGAGGATATTGGTCTTGATTTTGAGACTCAAAGCTTCCAGTGCCTGCATTCGCATCCCTCTTGGAAATTTGTCCCCAAACCTGCTTATCTCAAGCTTGAAATTATTTGGGTGCAACTTCCCCTCCCAGATCTCAATGCCTTCCTGCCTGCAGGATTAAGGGATCCATTCCAATCTGTCCTTTGGCAGGTGTGTGAAAGGCTCTGGTGTCTCACACCTTTTCCTGTCCTTTTTGTTAAATTAGCAGGTTTTTCCTATGGAATTTAGGGATTTGTGTACCTCAGAGCTGCTCTGGGCTTGTCCACTGTAGGAGACACTACCTAGTCCTTGAACATTTCCTTGGATACACAGTGTCCCCACTCGGGATCTGTCCAGCCAGGATGTGTCCATCTGGACCAGACAGGAGGGGAAAAGGCTCTGCTCAGAGCACCCTCAGGCACTGGGTGATCCAGGGATCCTGCACCTCATGTTTTCTGGGTGGCCTGAGGCATCCCCCACCCCTAATCCACAGCTCCCTCCATCCTGTGTTATCCCACAGCGGCACAAGCAAGGACACAATCCCAGACTGAACTGAAAAGTTCCTTTTTACATTTTCCTTTCCTGTATGGAAATCTGGGAGCCACCAGTGTGGCAAACATGCCACTGCCCTCTCGCTCAGCCTCAGAGGCTGGGCACGGAGCAGCAAATCCCACACTTCCCACAAGTGCCCAAACTTTGGCTGTGGAGGAGCCCCGGGCCGGGCGTGGGGAGCGCGTGACCTGCCAGTGCATTGTTGTGGAAGTGCTGATGGGATCAGGCACAGATGGGCGACACAGAGCTGTCAGAACCAGCCTGGATTTGAAAATGTTATAATTGGGGATGGTAAACAAGTTCACAAGGACCCTATTGAGGCAAGGGATTGCCATGGTAACAGACCAGAAAAGTCTGGGAATGAGGAAGGATCGATAAGTGGGGGCAGCAGAGGGAACGGTGCTCCTGCCGTGCCGGTCCCTTCCCGGTGCTGGGAGCAAGGGAATGTGGGCTCCAGCCTTGTGCTGCTCTCCGGAGGGACACCGTTGATCCAAGCACTGAGCTTTCCTGGGCTGAACCCACTGGGATTTCATCCCAGCTTGGGAGCAGCCTGCTCGGTGTGTTGGATGTCCTCTGCTCCTGGACCAGCCATTGGAATATCCCATTTTTGCAGCAGGGTCCTTTTCCAGCAGCCACTTGGCTCTGTTTTCCCAGTCTGAGCAGGACTTGAGCTCCCTGGCTTGCATCCCTGGGATGCACCAGGGCAGGAGGAGTCTCACCCCACCCAATTCCTATTCCTGGGAAGTGGTCACAGCTCCAACCCTGCCAGGGCTCAGGGAGCGTTTGGACAATGCTCTGAGGCTCATGGGGGGATCTTGGGGTGTCCTGTGCAGGGCCAGGAATTGGAGTCACGATCTAGGTGTGTCCTTTCCAACTCAGGATATTCTGTGATCTTTCCACCAGGGAACAACATGGAGAGCAATCCCCACCACGCTGCTCCAGCCTTTCCCACAGTTTTAGGGTGAGAAGTTGGAGGCGGAGAAGCAAGAAACTAAAAAGTTCTGTAACAAAACTACCCTTAGCAACTTATTTACTCCAAAACAGTATTTTTTAAAGCCCTATTTTATTAATCAGTTATTTGTCTTTATTAGGACAACACTTCACATTCCAAGACGGGTGCAGCAATTTTCCTCACTATAATAAACCAATAAAATTAGTTTATAGGCAAAAAGAAATGTTAAGGGCCTGGTGGCACTGCAACCCCCTGAACAAATCTTTTTTAAGTGGCATTTACCCTGCAACTCTTGTGCCCGGGTAAACGGGCACAAGAAAGAGTTTATCTTCAAATAATCAAGACTTGAACTTGACATCAGTCTGTTGATTTGGGGTGGGTTGGGTCTGTCTTCCTTTCGTGGCTAAATGAGGGAAAAAATAGGATTTTGCTCCCTGGGGTTACTTTGGAGAACAAAGGTTTGGTTGGGAAACAAATCCTGCATTAGAAAACAGAATCCCAGAATCACAGAGGTAGGAAAAGGCCTCCAAGACCATTAAGCGCAGCCTATGACCAATCCCCACCTGGAACTCTGTTCCATTATCTACATTCCTGACTGAAAAAAGGTTTTTGGAAGTGCTTGGAGCCTTAAGGAAGTGCCCAGATGCTGTGTTCATTTGGTGGCACCGAGGAAGGGAGGGCCTGGCTCCCGGGCTGCTCTGCCCGGGCTGGAACAGCCCCAGAGCTCATCAGCGCTCCAGATTCCTCACCCTCTGGGATGAGATGTCTCCCGGGACTCACTCAGCTTATTGGGAAGAGGCCCTTGAAATACATCTGCATTCATGCTGGAAATTAGTGGATTTGAAGTTGGAAGGGCTGGACTTTCCAAGAGTGGAGAGTGAACACATGTTCAGCAAAGGACCCAGATTTTTCCATCCCTCTCCGAGCTGCACGGCAGCTCTATCCATCATTTTTCCAGTTGCTGCATTCCGTTCCAATCCCAACAAACTGCTGGGAAAGATCTTTGATAATAACTAGCCACCAAGACCTGGGAGACTTCATTTATTACGGCATAATACCCACGTTCCCCAGCTCGTGCTGGACCATATGGAGCGCTCTCCGCTGGGTTTGGCGGAGTTACTGGGGTGAAACAGGGATGGATTTTGTTCCTCATCCTCTTCAATTATGCCATAGATTGGATCATGCAGCAAACTCCGGCAGATCATCTGGGCATAGCAATCAGCCCCGAGGAGCACATCACTGAGCTCATCTGTGCCAATAAACACAGCGCTCGGCGCGGAGACTCCGGCGGGAGCTGATCCCGGGAGCAAATCAATAGGGCTTAGCACTCACCGAAAGCTAAAAATGGGAACACACACCTCAGTCTGTCACTTGCAGGCAGGAAAAGGCAGAGGGAAGAATTTTATCCAAGGTCAGTTTCTTTGGATCTTGCACTAACCATCACTAACCTGGGAAATCGGGAAGCCTGGTCCTGCCTGGTGCCCAGAATTCCTGTGCAGGTGGTTCTCCTCAAGCCCAGCGTCACCCAGTACTCTGCAGTGACCAGGATGGAACCATAATGGTCCCAGTGCCCAGATGCTGTGGCCACATTTCCATGGAATCTGGAACGGTTTGGGATGGAAGGGGCCTTAAAGCTCATCCAGTGCCACCCCTGCCATGGGCAGGCACACCTTCCACTAGCCCAGGTTGCTCCAACCTGGCCTTGGACGCTTCCAGGGGTGGGGACTCCCCAGCCTCTCTGGGCACCCTACACCCAAACTTCTGTGCCTGTGTTTAACTGTCCCCCAAAATCTCCCTGATAAATAGACCATAATTTAACAGAAGTCCCCTTTTTGGTGCATAAGGACTAATAGAACATGACATTTATTATTCAAAAGAGGTGGCAAACGAATCAAGACATTGATTCAATGTGAACAGGCAGAATGTGATCCCTGCTCCTGCCTCTGCGAGCCATAAATAATAGAACGGTTCCCATTCCCATTCCATTATCGCTAATAATGAGTTATGGGTAAAGCCACCACGTCCCTCGCAAAAAGCAAGATATAGCTCTGCTTATGGTTGATTATTAGAGGCTAAAATAAAGAGATTGATGCCCAAAAAAAAGTCTAATTAGCATTAGTCTATTGGAGAGGAAGCTGAGCATGCTGCTCTAGCACTGCCAAATGAAATTAAGGCCCAATTATTGATAAATGAAGAGTGGTTTGTGCTGGAGCCTGGCCTGGAGTCGAGGAAATACATCTGTCATTTGGCCTGCACAGGAGTCATTCATGTGTGACACGGCATCCTGTGCATTTATCATGCATCTGTAGATTTTTGGTTTAATTCACTTAGCTGTCTAACGAGATTCGGGGCCGGTGCCTCGCGCCGCGGCAGGATTTGGGCTGACAGATGCGGCTGGGGGCTGAGATGGTGTGTGACACCACGAGCCATCCTGCGTGTTAATTATTAGTGAAACCACGGTGCCCCTCCACTAATGGGCTGCTTTATCTGCCTCCGTGGCTCTTCCAGCCAGCAATTACCCGGTGGCTGCGGGGCAGGTGGGACACAGGCCGGATCAAGGGACCGTTGTTGCTCGGTGCCCTCGCTGCCACTGTACCACTTCCATAAAAATTGGTGGTGGAGGTGTTTGAAGGAACCCCGCACCTCCCCGCTCTCTCACGCCCACAGACTCCAGGAGTGCGATAAGCGGGGTCAGAACTGCCCGCTCTTCATACAGCTCAAAGTGCTGCAATAGTTTATTAGGCCCACTGTCGAAGGCAAATGCAAAGCACACGTCTGTGGGCATGATAAAGCTGCAGCAGCACTGTTGCGGTGCCAGCGCAGCGCAGGGCCGGGAGGCAGATTTATCCTGTCTCACTACAGTTGGATTGGAAGTTCGTGGGGTTCTGTCATCATCTTGAGGGGAGAACTGAAAATAAATGTCACCTCCAGGTGCCGAGACAAGGGGGAGTTTGTCGGGAGTTCTGAGGCAGCGTGAGGCCAGGGGTGGCAGAAACCTCCTGAAGTGAAAAAGGGGAGGTTTAGGTTGGACATTGGGAAGAGATTCCTGGCTGGGAGGCCCTGGCACAGGTTTCCCAGAGAAGCTGTGGCTGCCCCACCCCTGGAAGTGTCCAAGGCCAGGTTGGAATAACCTGGGCTCTGGAAGGTGTCCCTGCCCATGGCAGGGGGTGGAACAGCATGATCCTCAAAATCCCTTCCAACACAAAGCACTCTGTGATTCCACAGGGATTCAAACCCCCCTGGCCAGAGCTCTTGGCTTCAGAGGTACCAAAATACCTGCCGAGGATCTGGGGCTTGGTGTTATGTCCCCGGCACTGTGACACATGGGGATCACGCCTCGGGAAGTGCCTTTTCTCAGCAGGCACCTGATAACATGGCTGGGAAGTGGGTTGGAGCTGTCACAGGTGTCAGAGCTTCGCCGCTTCCAAAGGGCCCCGTGAGAGCTCCGCCGTGTCTTTTAATACCCAAACGTTTTTGGAAATCTGCCCCAATTTTAAGTAGGGCAGGAAAAGTCTCATCATCCAAAAGAGCTGCAAATCATTTCTCTAGACAAGGAGTCAGCTTCCCAAAGGCACTGCCTGATTCCTGCTCCTCACTCAGGCCCATTGAAAGGAGGCTGTGCCGTGGATCCCAGCTTTCCCCAGGGGTTGTCCCTGCTCACCACTGACCCCCACCAGGCTCCACTCCGGCACCGGCCGTGGCTGCCGTGGAGAAACCTGGGTGTGGGCGGGTGCCAGTGCACAGGTTGCCCAGAGAGGTGGTGGAAACCCCATCCCTGGAAGTGTCTGAGGCCAGGCTGGACAGGGCTTGGAGCAACCTGGGCTAGTGGAAGGTGTCCCTGCCCATGGAAAGAGATGATCCTTAAAATCCCTTCCAATCCAAACCATTCACAAGGTGTCCATCAGTATTAGAGACACTGAAAACCCCAAATAATATAAACCAAATCCTTTCTGGAAGGTGTTTCTCCTTGTGACATTCCTCCAGGCCCCTCCAAAGCGGAGGAATCGTCCCTGGCTGCTGTTCCATGGATATTTCTCCCACCGAGCAGCGCCGGGCCTCCAATGTGAGCTGCATTTCAAATATTAAAACCAACAATGCGGTGTAATTCCCCTCACTCACCCTGACTCGATTTGGGGCCGCCGCCATAAGCCGGCTGCCATATGGAGATGTGCTGGCCCCTTGTGCTGGGGCACGCCGGGAGAACTGCTGCTTGGCCACTCCTGTGGCCATGGGGACCAGGCCCCAGCTCGCCCCTTCCCGCTGCCTCCAGCAGCCCGGGACAGTTTTACTGATGGTATGGATTTTTATCAGTTTTTGTACGTTTTATTGGTTTCATCCTCTCTGCCTCCTCAGAGCACCCCTGGCCATCCCCTCTGAGGTGCCATCCACTTGGAGGTGCAGGGTCTGTTCCCACCCCCAAACCCTGGTGTGATCCCAGCCCTGGTCCCTCACTGTGTCCCGCGGTGGCACAGGGAAGGAGCAGGATCTGTCCCGGCCCTGTGGATGTGCCCGGCTCACCTTGTGTGTGCCCATCTCACCTTGTGTGTGCTTAGCTCACCTTGTCTGTGCCCATCT
Organism: Pseudopipra pipra; assembly: GCF_036250125.1. Classification (NCBI taxonomy): domain Eukaryota; kingdom Metazoa; phylum Chordata; class Aves; order Passeriformes; family Pipridae; genus Pseudopipra; species Pseudopipra pipra. The sequence continues at coordinate 65,819,386 of NC_087580.1, read as the reverse complement.
CACCTTGTCTGTGCCCAGCTCACCTTGTCTGTGCCCGGCTCACCTTGTCTGTGCCCATCTCACCTTGTCTGTGCCCAGCTCACCTTGTCTGTGCCCATCTCACCTTGTCTGTGCCCAGCTCACCTTGTCTGTGCCCGGCTCACCTTGTGTGTGCCCAGCTCACCTTGTGTGTGCCCAGCTCACCTTGTGTGTGCTCAGCTCACCTTGTCTGTGCCCATCTCACCTTGTGTGTGCTTAGCTCACCTTGTCTGTGCCCATCTCACCTTGTCTGTGCCCAGCTCACCTTGTCTGTGCCCGGCTCACCTTGTGTGTGCCCATCTCACCTTGTGTGTGCTTAGCTCACCTTGTCTGTGCCCATCTCACCTTGTCTGTGCCAGCTCACCTTGTCTGTGCCCAGCTCACCTTGTCTGTGCCCGGCTCACCTTGTGTGTGCCCAGCTCACCTTGTGTGTGCCCGGCTCACCTTGTCTGTGCCCATCTCACCTTGTCTGTGCCAGCTCACCTTGTCTGTGCCCGGCTCACCTTGTCTGTGCCCATCTCACCTTGTCTGTGCCCGGCTCACCTTGTGTGTGCCCGGCTCACCTTGTCTGTGCCAACTCACCTTGTGTGTGCCCAGCTCACCTTGTGTGTGCTCAGCTCACCTTGTCTGTGCCCATCTCACCTTGTCTGTGCCCAGCTCACCTTGTGTGTGCCCGGCTCACCTTGTCTGTGCCAGCTCACCTTGTCTGTGCCCAGCTCACCTTGTCTGTGCCCGGCTCACCTTGTGTGTGCCCAGCTCACCTTGTCTGTGCCCGGCTCACCTTGTGTGTGCCCAGCTCACCTTGTCTGTGCCCGGCTCACCTTGTGTGTGCCCGGCTCACCTTGTCTGTGCCCGGCTCACCTTGTCTGTGCCCGGCTCACCTTGTGTGTGCCCAGCTCACCTTGTGTGTGCCCAGCTCACCTTGTGTGTGCTCAGCTCACCTTGTCTGTGCTCAACTCACCTTGTCTGTGCCCGGCTCACCTTGTGTGTGCCCGGCTCACCTTGTGTGTGCCCATCTCACCTTGTCTGTGCCAGCTCACCTTGTCTGTGCCCGGCTCACCTTGTGTGTGCCCAGCTCACCTTGTGTGTGCCCGGCTCACCTTGTGTGTGCCCAGCTCACCTTGTGTGTGCCCGGCTCACCTTGTGTGTGCCCAGCTCACCTTGTGTGTGCCCGGCTCACCTTGTGTGTGCCCAGCTCACCTTGTGTGTGCCCACCCGCGCTGTGACCCCGCTGCTCGCTCACAAAAGCGAGTTTTTGCTGCCAAGCACAGTTTTGTGTTTACAAAAGAACATGCAAAGCAGTGCTAAGTAGAGAATGACATTTTCCCCCTCACAAGGAGCCAGATTTCCCTGTGCTCCCGGAATGCACAGCTCCATCCCCACAGTGTCCCTCGTGCCCAGGGGGGGCTCGGCACCACCTTGAACGGGGCTGGAGCAACCTGGGCTGGGGAGGGTGTCCCTGCCCCTGGCAGTGCGTGGAACTGGATGGGCTCTGAGCTCCCTTCCCACCCAAACCATTCCAGCATTCCCTGGTTCTCTGAAAACGCAGCTCCATGCGTTGTGGAGAGGTTGCCACAGTCTCTTTCAAAGGAACCTAAGGCACAACATGGAATAAAAAGAGGAAATTGTCTTTTTCCTTAGGAAAAAAAAAAGGCACTTCAATAAAGTTCTTGCTGAAAAAAAAAAGAGCACGAGGAAAATAGACTCGAACAAGCTGAGCTACAGAGACACAACAATAGCTGCAGGGCTGAGACCTTGGAAAGAAGCTTGTGCTCGGGGAAGGGTTTTACAGGGAGTTTTAAACCACTTTCAAATGTCAAGTTGGGTTTTTTGATGTGGTTACGTTCGTCCCATAAAAATAAAGTGATTTGAAGACCCTTTGGGGGCCCTAGAACAGCTCCCGCTCTTGCTATAGAGACTGTGCTTCACATGTTGGTTTAAGCTGCTTATTGCCTTTTATGACACTCTGGTTATTAGGTTAAATCAGCAGCACTTGCATTCAGAAGCTCTATTGATCACATGCAATACATAGACGGGTGGGAGCTTTTCTGTGAGGAGAATAAATGACCTCCGTGTTTCCCCCGTCAAACCCAGGGGTTATCAGGGGACCCTGAACGGGAACTGCCCAAAATCCAGCCTTTATTTTGGCAGGAGTGGCGCTTGGTAGCGGTGAAGTGTAGTGACCCAGTAATCTGCTCTTTGCCACAGAGCTGCAAAGGGGAATATTTGCACCTTGTCAACTAAAAGGGGCTTTTAAAAGCACTGAATCCTCTGCCTTCCCTTTGTGCCTCCGCCACTAGGCCGAGCCCCGGCGTCCCTTGGAGATGGGCAGCCGGGGCTGCTGGCAGGTGTCCCTGCCCGGGGCAGGGGGCTGGGGCTGGAGGGTCTGTCGGATCCTGTCCAGCCCAACACTGCAGGGCTCTCTGGGCTCCCCATCCCCTCCGCAGGGCCAGGGGGAGGCTGGAGCTGCGGCTGCCGAGGGACGCTCCGCACGAGGATTGCTAAACCGCCGCGCGCTGTAATGTGTTATGACATAGATCAGCTGTTGTTTTCCAGTCTCAAAGGAAACCTTGTGGAATCTCATTCCTTTGACTGTATTAAATTAGCTGCAAATGTTGTCCTTTAAACACAAACTCAAGGCCCTTTCGCTGGAAAATTGAACGTGGATGGCGAGGCCAGTGAAATCTCTTTAAAGCTATTGTTTCTTTGGAGATGTGGTTTACCTTTAGTGTTATAACAAAGTAAATTAATAAATGAAGGGGTAGGAGAATTGTTACTATAGCAATCCCCATGGAAACATCAAAAATGCCACAAACACTCATCCTCAGCCTCCAGCTCCTGGGAGAGCATGACTCAAGGTAGAACACGGGGACGGCTCCTCTGAATTCAGCCAAATCTCTGTTCTCTTGAAACTGTGCTCAGGGACAGGTAGTGCTCTCTAATAAAGGGGAATCACAGGAGCAGTTCTGTTGGAAAAGCCCTCCCAGCCCATGGATCCCCCTGTGCCCGATGCCCACCTTGTCCCCCAGCCCAGAGCACTGAGTGCCACGGCCAGGCCTTCCTGGGACACCTGCAGGGGTGGGGACTCCAAACCTCCCGGGCATTTCCTGTGCCTGACAGCCCTTTCCATTCAATGTCGTGGGTATCCACAGATCCCCAAAAATAAAGGACTCTTTTCCTACCAGACCTAGCGAGCATGTTGCTTTGGGAAGTGTCTGTGTTGCCCCCAGCTCTGCCCCCCGTGGTGACCCTCCCCAGGGTTTCCAAGCCCTCTGCTGGGAAACAACTCCACAGACAGTGGCACAAGGTCTTGCACGGGTGTTGGCACCGAGTTTGCATTTTTCCTCCATCTCCTCATGTCTCTGCAACATGAGAAGGCTCTGGAGCCGCTCGGCTCTTGCCATGGTCACCCTTCCAAAGGGGGAGGAGGGAGCAGGACCAGCGGCCACGGTTTGACTGAAAGAAAAAGGCACCTGTTGAAAGAGTTACTGGGGGTTAAATCCTGACATTTTTCTCCAAAATTGATCTTGCTTTAGAACTTCCCAGTGAATTGAATGCCATCAGCCTGAGAGAGGTGGAGCAATGGTCCCACACCTCTGGTCATCCTGCTGTGGCTTCCAAAGAGGAACACATGGAATTCTTGGCTGTGAGGGGGATGAGGGGATGGCACAGGCTGCCCAGAGAAGCTGTGGCTGCCCCATCCCAGGAGGTGTCCAAGGCCAGGTTGGAGCAACCTGGTCTATGGAAGGTGTCCCTGCCCTGGCAAGGGGTAGAATGAGATGAGCTTTAAGGCCCCTTCCAACCCTGGAACTGAAGTGCTCAAGGAGCAAAGGCAGGAGCGAGGTCAGGGCTGGAAAACAGCCACGTTCCGTGCTCAGCATCCGTCCGGGGATGAGTTTGGCTCCTAATCAGGGCTGACAATTAGGCCGTACAGTTAATATTTTTACAGCTGTTTTATTAATAACACATACAGAGCATCCAGCCAGGATTTGTTGGAGACACCTCAGGAAAACGAATGATGTAAATAACAGATGGATGCGGAATAGTCTCACAAACAGGCATCAAGATATTCCCATCTTGTTTAGAAGGAATTTAAACAGACAGATTGGAGATAAACAGGCAAACTGAGAAGAGGAGAGGGTGGGAATGGGGCTGGATAAACCTCCAAGGTGCCTGGGGAGTCCCTCAAGTCCTCAGGATCGTGCCATCCATACGGATGCGGATGTGCCCACCTGGAGCAGCCGGTGGGAGCACAGAGGAGCCCTTCCCATGTGTCTCCCACCCCTGCCAGCCTGGGTTAACCCTTGCAGGATCTCTCTCCCAGCTCCCCAGCCTGGAAATGGTTAATTAGGACAATTTCAACACCCCTGAAATGATTTTGCCTTTAAATCTTAACTCTGCTGTTCCATGGTTTTGCTTCTCTGAATGTCTCGGGATTTTGGGGCAGAGCAATAAGAAGGGAGAAGGGGGATGTGACCCTGGAAGGGACTGGTTAGTGCATTTTTGGGGCAAACAGCTGCCAACTGTGTGCACAGCGTGAGCTGATAAACATCCCCCGTGGGTGACACACTAATGCTTTGTGTATGGAGGGTAAACCAAAATCATCTGGCGCCAGTAGCCGGTGAATCATAGGGATTTGCACTTGGATTTGTACCTTGGGATTTTCTCTGGAGCTTGGAGAGCTCGGAGACCCGGTGGTTAACAGCTGGAATTGGAAGTCCAAGTTCTGGGGTGTGTGATGGGAGGAGGGCATGGGGATGGACAGAGAGGTCTGGCCTGGAGCAGAGAAGGGCCTGGGGAGACCCGAGAGCCCCTTCCAGGGCCTAAAGGGGCTCCGGGAGAGCAGCCTATTCCTGTCACAGGCACAGTGAGAGCTGCTCTGGGGACTGGCTGCCTTTCTGCACAGCACTGGGGCACATGGGATATCAGGAAAACTCCTGCATGGAGAGGGCTGGCCAGGCCTGGCATCCCTGGTCATCCCTGGAGGGATTGAAACCGTGTGGCTGTGGCACTTGGGGACGTGGGGCAGTGGCGGCCTTGGCACCTCTGGGGGGCTCAAGGGCTATTCCAACCCCAGTGATTCCATGGTTCTGTGATTCTAAAGGATTCTATGATTATCTCCTGGCAATGTAACTAAATTTTTATAACTTTAGGCCACAGGCATGGAAACTCCTGGGAGCCCCTTCCCAGGTCCAACAGGCAGGGATGGAGCCGCACACCGGAGCTCCCACCAGCAGCCTCTCCGCTGGATAACGGGATAATCAGGCATTTCAGTGGAGATAGTTAAAGGATAAAGAGTAGAGGCAGGAAGTCTATGGAGCTTGGTTTGCAGAGCTCTACAGTACAGACGCCTTAACACATAAATTTAACAATTATTATTGTGTTGCCCTTTTCCAAGAAAGGGTAAAGGAGATTTGTAGGAGCACTTAACACATGTAAATCCCCACCTCCTTAAAGCAAAGCACTGTGCTAAATGGGGCCGTAAATATCAGGAGTATTCTGTCCTTTTGGAAATCATACCTTTCTTCCCCCTCCTTTCAATGCAATTAAATTGTGCCTTATTATAACACAGCTCTTGGGAACCAGGCATTTAAAAAACTCCAAACAGGTGTTTACGGAGACAGACAACAATCTTCCTTGGGTTAGACGGAAGTGGAAGGCGAAGGCAAGAGGCAGTTTGTGGAAAACAGGGCCTGAATCACAACTTGCTGTTGCTTTGCCAAAAATAAGATCAAATCTCCACCCGCCGCATCTCCTGCCCACGAGCTGGAGCTGAAACATTCACCTGGGCTTCTCTTGAGTCCCTCAAAGAGCTGTGGCAGTGGAATCACTGAGGTTGGAAAAGACCTCGGGGATCATGGAGTGACCCAGCCCCACCTCGTCCCCAGCCCAGAGCACTGAGTGCCATGTCCAGACATTCCTTGGACACCTCCAGGGATAGGAACAATTCCAGTGCCTGGCCACCCCTTCCAGTCTCTCCATCCCAGAGCATCTGTGGTGGGGGCTGCTTCCTGAGGGAGACACTGACCCTTCCCGGGGCCAGAGAGCTCCCAGCAAAGCCCTGTGATCCCGCAGTGCCCCCCAGCCCACGGGCTGCAGGAGGATTCCAGGTGGGCCGTTGGCAGAGCTCGTTTCCCCAGCCGCTCCTGGCAGGACCCCTCCAGCGCGTTTCTGCTGCTGAAAAGGTGCCTGGTGTGTAATTTATATGTTATGATTAGCACACAGAGCCCCAGTTGTAAACTGACGAGGTTGGACGGCCCTTAAATCCCGACTGCTGGAGTTCAGGCCGCCGGGCTGGCCCGCTCCGCTCCGGTTCCTGCCGTAACTCCGCGCTGTCGCGGCGCTGCCAGCGGAGCTGCACTGCTCCCAGGACGGCGGCGGCGCAGGGAAGAACCAGGATCACATTTGGCACATTTAATCAGATAATTATTTCTTAAGGAACGAGCAGGAATGTTAAATGCATTTCCCTGCTTTTTTTCCATCTGTCGGGGCTGACGTGCAAGACTGGAGCTGTGCTAAGGAGGCCGCTCTCCCGAGCCGCCGCCTGATTAATATTTCAGGATTATTCGGGCCCCGCTCTCGGCGCGGTGTCTGTTTGCAGGACATCTGGCTGCAACATGTGCCTCGTTAAGTTACACCTGTACCGCCGAGGTCAGCCTGGCAGGGAGGGGGAGAGGGCCGGGAGAAGGGGTTGTTAACGGTGCCAGGTGTGGGCACGGGCCCGCCCGGGGTGGGGTGTCAGGAAGCAGGGCCGGCGTTAATCACCCGAAAACACTCCTGCACCGAGTGGGGGTCTCACTGCGTCAGCCAGCGACTCAAAGAACCCTCTGCACGGCGCCCTGGAATGCCTCCCTGTGCTCACACACACTGTGTGACCCAGCCTGGGTGCTGGGGAGGGTTCAAAGCCAACTCAAATCGGTTTTTTTCTGGATGAAAACCTCGCTGGGTTTTCCTTGGCCACACTGAATCGATCCATCACGCAATGGAGCAAAGAGCAGGGGCTGGTGCTGGGGCCTCCCCGGCCCTCAGGACCAGCCAGGAGAGGCTGTGTCCTCTCTGGGAGGGACTTTCTCACAGCCAGCCAGGAGAAAAGTCCAGGAAAAAGGTCACTGGTGGCAGCAGGCAGCGTGTGCCAGAGCCAACCCAGAGTGGGAGAGCAGCTCTGCTGTAAGGACAGACCCCAGGAGAGAAGCAGAGCTCCTGGACACAGGAAAAGCCATCCCAGCTGTTCACCTAAAGGGGAGGTTTTCAGGGACATCAGGATACCTGCTCTCCTGGACCCCACGGCTCCCTCTGAGCCGAAGGGAGCTGTTTTCTCCAGCTGGGAATGGCAGCGCAGGGATTTGTTGTTTCATTTCTTTGTTTGTTTAAGAAAACCCCTTCTGGAAAATCAGTTTCTTTGTTCATTTTCCCCTTTCTCCCCCTGTTCAGAGGCAGAATTAACAAATAGTTCATAAGGCATTTTCTGCCCTCCAGAGACAGGAGCTGTGGGATGGCCACGTGTTGGGAAGTCGTGGATGCCTAAAGGTTTGTTCCACTGAACAGGGGAACAGGGAAGGAGGGTTTGGACTGGAATCCCCCTTGGATTTAAGAAGCACCAGCACCAGCAGCTTTTTGGGGGCTCCAGTTTTCCAGCAGCTCGTTTTGTGCCACCCCATTTCTTTCCACCTTTCCCAGAGGGTGGGTGATGGATTTCCCAGGGCCTTGCTCCTCCCAGACCTGGCTTCCAGGAGGTCAGGCCCAACCACACGGATAAGCTTCTGAAAAGACTGGTTTTCCAAAAGTTTTTAAGTCTGCTTTTCCACCAGCCAGAGGAACAAGTACAACCCACCGGATTTGGAAGAGGGGACGTCTCCTGTTTAATTTTGCCGTTGCCATAGTGATTGATTAAATAAAATAAAATAAAAAAAACCCTCAACTTGTAAATTCCAAATCCTAATTGTACTGACAACAATCTAAATGTGGCTGGAACAGTGAGTCACACTCCAGATTATGTGTCTCAAATAGGTTTTAATTTCAATCTAACAAGGCAATTATTGTACAGTATGTTAATTCCGTATCATTTGATTAACACAAACGTGCTGCTGGAGCTTTAGCACCTCTGGTATTTAGTGAGATCTATATCTGTGGCAGAGATAAACCCCTCTGCCTCGCTTGGTGCTCATAATTAACATGTAATATGCAGATGTGTCAGGGCACCCTCCCAGAGCCCACCAAAACGGAGATCCCAGGGTTCAGCCCCGGGGAAACCACTGCCAGGGAAACCAGGGAAATACCCACCCCAAAAATGTTGATGTCAAAGGAAAGGAAACCCAGCTATTCCTGAGAGTCCTCCAGCATGCCAGGCTCCTGAGGGATGCTGGCTCTTCCCGGAGCTGGGAATGCCGCAGCCTCCCGGACAGCCTGTTCCTCTCTCTGTGCTCACTTCCTTTCCTGCCGGGAGACTGCTCTGGAAACTCAGAAAGATGGGAATTCACAGCGAAAATATATCGTTTCATCCCGTAGTGCAGAGAGGCCTGTGCGGCCTTGGGTTATTCATTTTCACGTGTAATCCCATAAAAGCTTCTGTTCCTTAATCTTGGAGGCTGCCAAGGAATTCGAGGGCCCCTTCCAGCAGTGAGGTCAGCGCCCGGAGCCTCGATAACGAGTCGGTGGGGACTCGGCCCTGGGACGCTTCCCAACCTGGCCCTGCTCCTTCCTGCCCGAGCTCCCAGAGCGTCCCCGGCCCAGCTGCAGAGCCCAGGGTGAGCTGCGAGGCTCCCTCTGCCCCCGGGAACTGCTGGGCAAGAAGGAGAAGCACAGGAGGAGGCTGGGAGCCGTGGTGGAGCCGAGGCATCGTCCCCATGGCCATTTGGGACAGAACCCCGGAGGAAAAGCGGGCCCATTCCCCCAGAAGAGCTCCGAGATCAGGGTGATTCCATGGCAAACAGTGCCTGGCTGAGTGGAGCAGCACCGGGACACGGGGCCAGGCCTCATTTCCCCCCGTGGAGCAATACAACGATTCAGTGTAGGCAGGAGCTCCTTTTAAACCACCAACTGCTTTCAAGGCATTTTGGATGGATATTTAGCTCTGAACAAATGGCATTTCCTTGTAAATCCATATTCCCAAGCCTGTGTACAAATACAGTTGAGCACCAAATCCCTTTGCGGTTTTGCTGTTTCAAAACTGAGGCACTTTGGGGTTTGACACTGGAAAAAGGGGAAAAACAGCTAAAAAACCTGAGTTCTGATGGTTTGCAGCACCAGTGCTGGTGCTAAAGTTGTTTTCCTATGAATATAGATTACATTTTTTTACATGGCAAATAAACAAATGCATAAAGATGCGTTATTTCGTAAGCATAAAAAAAAACCTGCTGCAAGTATAGTGGTTTTAATTTGTTTTTATGATTACTTGTAATTAATTAGCATCAAAAGGAGATTATCAACACAGCTAAAAATTGAAATTGTACCAGCTAGCACAGGAGTGATTTCGCTTGTTTATCTTCGTATTAAGGTGGAAAAAAAGAAATTATCCTGTTTTTTATTTTATTTTGTAACTCTACTTAGATTGAAGTGTCAAAAACTAGTGGCAACACAGCCTAAAAATGAACAAAAATGCCTCAAAAGAGAAATAATATCGATAATTAGGAGCTGTGCAGAGCCCACGCCATGCACATAAATATTTTGGGTGGTTTGACTGATTGTTAAAGTTTCCAAAAGGCTTTTTAGAAACCATGTTTACACTTTATGGAGCAATTTATGAGGTCATAGGGATGTTCTCCCGAGGAAGCTGCTGTTCCTCGTGTGAAGCCAAAGCAAGGACAAGTTTTGGGAGACATCATGGAAGGAGCCCAGGGATCCACCAGGGAAAACTCCAAGGTGCCAATTGTCTGATCCTGTGGGAGGGTTGGAGGAGGTTCTGCTCCACAGACAGGCTTTAATTAAATCAGAACAACCCCAAAGCAGATGATGCCTCCCAAACCTTCTTAGGGATTTCCTGCCCTTCCACCACCTTCTGCCCTCCTGTTCCACCACTCCAGGACCCTCTGGCACTTGGGTGCTCGTTGGCATCCTGGTGTTTCAGGGAAAGGAGGTCCTGCACCGAAGGCCTGCTGGAATCCCTCCTGGGAGTCTCCAAAGCACCCCCAGCACATGAGCCCCGTTCCAGGAGCACAGCAGGAGCACCAGGGCTCCCAGTGGGAGAGCTCTTGGCCTTCCACACCCAGCAAACCCTCGGCAAGGAGCAGCTTCTCTTGGAGGCACATCCGTAACTCTGTGAGTGCATCTCCCACACTTCTCACCCTGGAAAACTCCTGGCAGCCACCGGGGCTGCCAACCCTCTTCCCAAGGAGAACGATCCCCCAGAAGCTCCTTTTAAATGCCACTTTTTCCTGTAAATGCCAAATCCGGCACTGCCTCATTAGTTATTAATGAAGCAACATATTTGTTCAAAATTGATGATTGTTGATCTGCTCCCATCGTTGTATGAAATATTAACGCAGCGTTTGTACTTGCAACCATTTTGCAGACATTAGGCTGTGGATTTGCATATTCATGAGTGCTCATAAATGTTTAAGGAGACAGCCCAGAAAGCATGTGAGCTGTCAGCCAGCCAGTAAAAAGGCATATTTACTGGCTTAATAAGGACTGCAGTTTATAGGACAAAACCCAAGAAAACAAATGCAGTGGCTCTTGGGTTCCCCGGCACAACCAGCTCCAGAAGCTTTTCCTGCTCTTGGTGTCCCGGAGCTGAGGGACAGCTCAAAGCTGGCTCTGGGACTGACCACGGGGCAGCTCCTGGTGCAGCTGGGACACCCTGTTCTCCTGCAGCATTCCAGGGGCTGCCTGACCTTGTCACTGGGATATCTGTCCCTCCATGCCTTGTCCCCAGTCCCTCTCCAGCTCTCCTGGAGCCCCTTTAGGCCCTGGAAGGGGCTCTCAGGTCTCCCTGGATTGTTCCCTTCTCCCAGGGAACACCCCCAGCTCTCCCAGCCTGTTGCTCCAGGTTAGTCCCAAACACCTTCTTTGGAAGCTTTTTGTATTTACACGGTGGTGACACAGGTGCTGATGCTCCAGAGGGCTCAGATCCCACACCCATGGAGCTGAGGGAGGGGGGGAAGGAAGAGCAGGGCTCCCACAGTGGGGCTGGGGGCTCCTGCCTCAGGAAATGAGTGCGGATTTTGGAAACTGAGGCAGCTTTTCTCCCCTGATTAGAGCTCTGAAGGTACCACCACAGGCAGGAGAAATGGTCTGTATTTACCACAGCTATACAGATAATGAAATGCTACATTAATGTTATTAAATAATATTTTCCTGCCTGTTAACTGTGTCTAAAGCAGGACAGTGATTCACTGGCAAGACAATAAAACTTCCTTTTCTGCTTACTGGGATTTTTCCCCTCTGCAGAGCATAAATCACATTTTGCGTGGAGCGCATCCTTGCTCTGAGCGCCCCGTGCTGCAGTGGCACAGCCAAGCCAGTTATTTTAATCTCTGCTACTTTATAATAAATGCTTTTTATTGATTTTTATTGTGCACCGCCACGAATTGAATAAACTATGTGCACAAGCAGCCGAGAGGGAAAGGCTGAAGGAGAAAATGTGATCAGCATGTTTCAAAGTTAAAGGTGGAAACACATGGTTGGCACTTTCCTTGGTCAGCAGCTCCCCGGGAGCACCAGCAAAGGGAGCGAACGTGCTGTACGTGTGATTCTTTGCTCTTACAGTCCCAGATCTGGGAGGATTCTGCAGGAAGGATGAATGTGATACACAGAATCATCGAATCCCAGATGGATTGGGTTGGAAGGGATCTTAAAGCTCATCTCGTGCCACCCCCCAGGGGCAGGAACACCTTCCACTAGCCCAGGTCACACATTGCAGGGATATTATTTGAAATCTAATTTAAAAAAAAAAAAAAAGGAAACATTCTCCTTGCAAACCAGAGGCTGAGGTTGTGCTTTGCCATTTGCTGCTGGGAAGGAGCTCAGGACTGTCCTGTGAGCTGGGGCCCTGTCCCATGGAAGGGGGCGAGGCAGCGGGTGCCGTGGGCAGTGACCCTGGCAGGGGAGCTCTGGGGGCCCTGCTGCAGGGGCTTCACTCCCTGTCTCAGCCAGCTCCCGGCAAACCGGGATTGTCCAGCTGGACAGTGCCCTGCAGGGGTAAATGCACCGCCACAGCCGGCAGGGGCTGCACGGGGGGCCTGCGAGAGCCGGCGCTGCCCGCATCCCTTACCCACCCCAGCCTGCTGCCCTCGTGCAGAGCTGCCGCCCCGCTGCCTGACGCGTGGCCAAGGCGTTTGGGACACAGCAATAACCATCTCCTTGGCCACGCGGCCTTTGCCAGCCCCTGCCTGCCCCGGGTCCAGCACAGAGCCGCGGCAGCCCCACGGCGCCGGTCCTTGTTTCACGGAGCCCGGCCCCGCCGGTGAGCCCCGCAATGGTTTGTCGCGGGGCCGCCGGAGTTCCAGCACTTCCCTGCGCTCCGCAGGCTCGTTTCTTGGGGGTGTTATAACTCGGAGCTGCTCCATTAGGTACCAAACAAAGTACAGCTGGATCCGGCAGGCTCAGCTTGAGGCTGGGCTTTCACACAACCTGCTGGATCGGGAAGAATGCCGTGCCCTTGTCACACGGCTCCGACTGGCGCCTGGAAAGACAGGAATCCATCGATTCCTGCATAATATGGACTCACGCTGCCTTTGCACAACAGCAGGTTTCACACCCCAAAATAACCTGGCAAAAAACCCGCAGCAGTTTTCCTGCTGGTTTAGCCGGGAAATGTGTTACTACTCCAGGTAATGTGGTGCTTATTACACAATTACCTCAAGTGCTTGACAATGCATTAATTGCTGCTTGATTCAAACATTTCCCGGGGAGGAACCAAACTCTGTCATTGTGACAAATTACGAGTCAATAACCGAGTTCTGAGGGAGAGGGAGAGAAGAAGCTGGAGATCTCTTCGTTGAGGGGACCAGACCGTGGCTAAGTGAAACCCTGAGCGGCAGTTTTGGGATGCACGAGCCCAAATTCCAGGGGTGGAGGCGAGCGGGGAAGCACAAGGTAGAGCTGATCCTCCTTAGCACTCAGAATGCTCATCACAGGCTCACAGAGTCATTTAGGTTGAAAAGCACCTCCACAAGGTCATCTCCAGCCCAGGAGATTCTGTGATTCCGTGATTTGATGGCATTATTTCGGTATTATTTACAAAATATGTATTGATATGATTAGAGTTACTTATTCCTTAGTCACAAACTGCATCTGAAGCTTCAGCTCCGAGTCTCCCTCCGGCAGAGCTCTGGGAAAGCACCACCTCTGCTGCTTTTGTAACCCCCGTTTAGGCTGACTCAGGACCTTGGGCACAGCCATCAAAGCGTTCACTTGTGAAACCCAACTGGAACAGACACAGTTTTCCCGGGAGAAAAATTCCCCTGTAAAACAACAGGGCAGGGAAAACTGCAGACCTCCGGCCCTCCTCCTGCGGCGTTTCATCCCTTTTCCTCGCTGCTCCCAGCCCCGGGCCCTGCCCAGCCCTGAAGCTGCCCGGGGCGGGGCAGGGGCGGTGCTGGGACACCCCCGGGGTGACACCCCCGGAGTGACACCCCAGGAGTGACACCCCCGGGGTGACACCCCAGGAGTGACACCCTCGGAGTGACACCCCCGGAGTGACACCCCCGGAGTGACACCCCCGGAGTGCCACCCCAGGAGTGACATCCCCGGAGTGACATCCCCGGAGTGACACCCCCGGGGTGACACCCCCGGGGTGACACCCCCGGAGTGCCACCCCCGGAGTGACACCCCCGGAGTGCCACCCCCGGCCGGAGCTGTGGCCGCTCCGGGGTCAGCTGCCGACATTCCATTGGGCTCCGGAGGGAGAGCATTTTGCCCGAGGTGGCTGCAGATGTTCAGGGAGATGCCCCAAGGCCCTGCAGATCACCGTGGCTTCACTTCCCACCCTCAGCTCTTCCTTCTGCCTCGCTGCCCCGCGGGCAGTGCCGGGCAATCCTGGCGGGCGGGTGGCCCCTGGCTGCTGGGCAGGGATGCGAGGGCGGCTCTGGCATGGGTTGAAAAGCACCTGCACAAGGTGGACAAGGAGGGACACACCTGTCCCTCCTCTCTCCTCTTGTCCAAGTGTCCAGAATCCTGGAATCATGATTTCCCCATTCCGGAAGTTCCCCGGCAGCAGCAGCCTCGTCCCTCCGGCTTTAATCCCATGCTGTCGGTCGGCGCCTGGGTCTGCATCCTGCCCTTCAGGGAGGAATATATTTGGGATAAAACCCTTTGCACCGAAATGTGAACCAGCAGGTTGCAAAGTAATTCCCACTGCACTTGTGTTTCAGTGCCACGCCGGTAAAATGGCTGGTGGGGAAACTGCTCCGAGGGGATGGAGCCTGGAATTCCCGGGGCTCGTACACACGGAAAGGAACTGTCAGAGGGAGCGGCTCCTGAGGAATCCTCCCCATCCAGACTTTCTCTAATAAGCAGGAGGCATTAATCAGGAGTTGAGGTCTGCAAATATTTGCCTGTTTCCATAGCGATGGGGGAGCCCACACACACAATAATACCTTTTCCCACATGCGTTATCATCGCTTCCTAATAATATAATCACAAAGCCACTGCTCAGGCGGGGCCAGGGGGAGAATAAACACCATTAATTAACAGACTTATAAACTAGAGGAGGAGGAGGAGGTGGCAAAGGAGGAATCGAGTGTAAAATGCGTGTTGGAGCAGAAGACGGTGGTTTGGGCCTGTCTCGTTTCGCAAGGAAACTTCACAAACTCTTAATTATCTCCCAAATACTCCCTGTCTTCTTCCAAAAATAAAACTTCTGACAACTGTTCAAACCACGCCACGCTCTCACCCACCAAACACACATTTCTGTAAAAATATAAAGCCATGGCTGGGAAGTGTCAGAGTCATTTATTTGAAGGAGAAAAAGTGAGACTTTTGGCATCGCTCACGAAATCAGACGCCGAGTTGTCTCCCAAAGAGGACACGGATTGTCTGGAGCTGCAGGGAATGTGGCACATGACAGGAGAGTGACACTTGGCCAGGCTCTGAATGAGTGATGTCACTGCACAGCGTGCACAGAGCCACGATTGTCTGCAGGGATCGCTCCCGGGATTTCCAAAGCCCTGCCACCAAGGTGGGAAGTGCTGCCTGCCCAAGGGGTTTCACGGGAATGGAGCATCCAAAGCCAAAGGGATTTCTGGAATCCAGCCTGGCTTTGCTCATTCCTTACTTCTGAATCCAAAGTTCTTAACAGAGACGTGGACTTTGGTCTGTAAAGCAGCAAAGTTTTAAGGCTGGCTTTGGTTTCTGAGGACCAGCAGCACCCACAGGAGTCAGCTCTGAGTTTCCAGGGTGAGAGGAGTGTCCCTGTCCCAGAATGCCCATGGCAGCTGGATAACTGGATAGCTGGATAACTGGATGGCTGGATATCTGGATAACTGGATGGCTGGGTAACTGGATGGCTGGGTAACTGGATGGCTGGATAATTGGATAGATGGATAACTGGATAGCTGGATGGCTGGATAACTGGATAACTGGATAGCTGGACAGTTGGGAGCAGCCATCCCTGCTTTCTAACACAGTCTCAAGCCCAGAAGGATGGCGCAGGAGAGGGGCTGCACCACTCCCCAGTGCTGCTGCCATCTGAGGAATGTGGATTTGGTTGATGACAACCTCATTATGGCCCATAATTGCGACGCCATCTCCTCGTAAACACTGGGTTAAAAACTCCTGGAAGATGCTCGTTCCCCTCATTATTAATTAGCACGTGTCCACTCCGCCAGATCCACAGCCCAAACTTCATTTGTTATGTGCAGCCAAATGCATGAGTAGCTTTTGAGTAATTATTTTCCAACATCATCTAATACCTCTCTGCACATCAATTAAAAATCCTCTTAACAAGGAACTGCATTTTGTTGGAGATCAAATGCCTCGTCCAAAGCTGTATCAATCATGTAGAGCTAATTAGTGGGTCTGCTTTATATCATTTGTTTTACTTTATTATTCTATTATACACTTCCTAATGAAACCAATTGAACAATTTTGAAATCTTTGTTCAATTAATTGAAGGCTTAGAGGCCAGATACCGGGGTTTTTTTGCTTTAAAAAGCACAGATGAAAAAGGAAGTAAAAATCCCTATGTGTTTTATATCTGTTTTACATGGTAAAGGGTTTAGCACTATTTTTATATCACTTGCAAGTAACTGATGGCTCAGCAGACCCTGGGAGCCCTTTGGTCAGTCCAGTGATGTCAAAGGGCTGAAAGGATGGGAGAAAGATCTACGGGAGCTGATCCCGAGCGCACATTCCCTACACTATTGCCAGTGGTCACTGATGTTTTCTGAGGCACTGTTTCCAAACAGGAAAGGATGGTCAGGGTGAGTGTCTGCTGTGGGAACAGTGGATGAGATGGGAAGTGAGGCCCCAAGGAGTTGCTGTCCCCTCGCTCCTCACCGGTGTCACTGCTCGGGAGCAGCACAGGCTCCTCATCCTGGGTTTTTAGGAGGAAGACTAGCCAAGCCCGGCTTAGCCAAGCCTGGAGGAGCCCAGCTCCTGTCTCCTGGAGGACCAGCAGCTGCTCAGGGAGCTGAGCACTGCTAGAAACTTCCAAGGCACAGCGCAGCTCTGTTCTCCAGGCACCGGGAGCGGGGAGACCCTGTCCAAGGGCAGAGCTGTTCTGATAGACAAGCAGTGGCTGAGCATCCCAAAACACGGCTCAGCTTGGAGCAGAGCTGTGCTGTGAGGAAGGGGAGAGATGGGAAAGGTGGGAGAAGGTGGATGAATGATGCTCCCAGAAGGGCAGTGGCCCCTGGGTGGTGCCTGTGGCAGCAGGAAGGAGACATGCCTGTCCCCTGTGCCGGTCCTGCTGAGGCACCTCCAGTGCTGGGGGCACTTTGGGGCCCCTCAGGAGAGAGACCTTGACCCAAATGATCCTGGGATCCTCCAAGTGTAGCAGTGGTTCCTCCTTTTACCCCCTTCCACACTAATTTTCCACTGTCCAAATGGCCCAACTCGCCCGGTATCTCTAGGAGGACACATCATATGTGGCAAAGCATATCTTAATTAATGTACAATCAGAGTAGTTCATGCTGGTAAAGTAGAACTAATTTTCTCCAGCCAGGCTGTCTGAGCGGCCCCTCTGCAGCAAAGTGAATGCTTTTTAGCTAAATAAAACTGACAAATCAGCAGATGCTTAGGGGCTTGCAGCAAATGGACTGTGTTTCCTTTTTCATATGGATAAGGAGGGTAAAAATAAGAATGACTTTCACATGCCGTCAGATTGCGCCGGAGAAATCAAGGGATATTATAGAAGCATTGGAGCAGAGGGAATTCAGATTTAGACCTCTAGAAATCTGGGTTTGGAGCTGAGTTTCTACTTCTTGTTAATATGAAAAAATATTGCTTACATTTGCTACAGGCTGGATTTAAAGGCACAGGTCTGTCACAAAGGCTGCTCTGACAGCCGGGAGCAGGAGCCACCTGTGCTTCCTTCCCTCTGGGATACACAGGTATCCAGTGGGATGTCTTCCCCA
Source organism: Pseudopipra pipra (assembly GCF_036250125.1). Taxonomy (NCBI): domain Eukaryota; kingdom Metazoa; phylum Chordata; class Aves; order Passeriformes; family Pipridae; genus Pseudopipra; species Pseudopipra pipra. The sequence continues at coordinate 65,801,855 of NC_087580.1, read as the reverse complement.
TCCCCAGCAGCGCTGGGACAGGCTGGACGTGTGCCGAGCTCGGGGAGGGGTGGATGGTGGGATCCCAGAGCTGACTCCAGGCTCCAGACTCGCTGTGAATCACAGAATCATGGAATGGGTTGGGCTGGAAGGGATCTTAAATCTCCTCCAGTCCAACCATTTTCTGGGCAGGGACACCTTCCACAGCCCAGGCTGCTCCAAGGCTTGGTCTCTGAACATAAAGAGACCCCCAGAGGAGCGGCAGAAAATGACTGGGAATATTCCTGGATTCCCAGTGAATAATCAGGGAATTTAGGCTCTGGTTTACTGTGCGAGCAGGTCCCACTGAGCTCCATCTGCAGCAGATGTGGTGGAACTGCCCCCAGGGGCATCCCGCTCTCCCTGGACACCAGTGGTCACACCTCTGATGTCCAGTGCCCAGGTGGGAAGGGCCTCTGGAGCGGGGACATTTGGGAGCCATTAAGATTCCTTGCTCCTTCACGGCCTGTTTCCCGTTTCTCCGTCCGAGGGGAGCGGGGGACGCATCCTTTTCGGATTATCCCGGCATCCTGTTTGGGAAGTTTGTGCCAGAAGGAGCAGCTCCATTTCACATCCAGCCACGAAGCAAAACCAGACACACACAGACCCCGGGACCTCTTGGTGTCACAGGAGAGCTGCTGCTCCCTTGGCTTTGGGGCCTCGGCCATCTCAGAGCTTAGGAAGAGTCACAGGGAAAAAATTCCCTATAATTAGTGGAGTGCTAAACTGATGTGAGTGGGAGGAAAAGCAGGGAAAGCGGTTAAGACCGGTTTGGAATTCTGCAGAGTTTAATTATCTTTGGGGGTGATGGAAACAGCCCTCGTGAGGGTGTAAATCCCTCTCACACCTGGATTTGAGCCGGAGGAGCACCGGCTCCCAGGCTGCCTCTCCTGGAAAACAAGGGCAGAGCAGGAAGGTCATGGAGACCCGGGCAGCCTGGGCTGGGGAAGGGTCCCTGCTGGGGCAGGCGCTGGAAGGACGTGGCCATCCCACACCCCACACTCCTGTCCAGCTGCAGCCTGGCCTCGGGAGCACTGGAGCCTTCCTGGAGTTATGTTTTCCCTGGGAATGCTGTGGCAGTTAAATTTCCTCTGCTGGGGAGCCACCAAAGCCTTTGGGAATCTTGGATGGTGCAGCTGGAGCTCCTGTCCCTCGACTGAGCTCCTTCCCTTTGTGTGAGGGTGTCTGCGAAGCAGCACCGTGCAGACACTGCACTCGGAGCTTTACACTTCCCCTAAGGGTTGGAGCTGGATCCATCTCTTACGGCAGGGATTGGGTTGGCACCCAAGACTCCAGTTTCCCAAGGGAAAAATGCAGCATATTTTCATTTAAACAAGCAATGCTCCAGTTTATTAACATGAGGACAAGCCCTGGGCTGCGGGTGCTGAGCAGAGTCTCAGTTCCCTGCCTGGATCTCTGCACCTGAGCAGGGACAGACTTTAAAAAGAAGCCTGAAAAATAGATCTAACACACCCAGAGCCCTGAATCGAAGCTCACCTGTGTCCTCAGGGCTCTTACTCAGCCTGTAGAGCATCAGAGCCACATTTCCAGTCCCAAAATAGGGCTTAAGTAGGACAGGAGTGTTGGTAACCTTGTGCTGGCCACAGCGCGGGCATGTTTTCAGCTCAAGTGAACATTGAATTCTTGCTGAAATCCTCTTGGCACCGAGCCTGGCTCAGGGCTTGGCGAGGGGACACCGGGTACAACATCCAGGAGCCGGAGTGTGCCCTGGATGAACCACACGGAGCACACGAGCTCCATCCCAGGTGAGAGATCCGGGCACGTCTCAGGGCATGGCTGGAAAAAAGGCTCTCTATTTTCTCATCTTCCCTCTCTGAAAATTTAATGTATTGGAAAGCAAATGCACCCCTGTCCTCATTTTTTTTAGGGGCACCAGCTTGTGATGTCCTGACAATCAGACCAGACAAACACAGAGCGACGGTTCCCCTCCCGCCCCGCTCCTGGTCCGCACAGCCCGGGATCTTCTCCTGCCCCTCAGCTGGAGCACGAGAGAACAGCCATCTGGAAATTAATTTGGAACAAAGTGTAAGGAGAGAATATTTTTGTGATCTAATCCTTTCGGTGCCATTATTTAATTTGTGCGCACAAAGCGAGGAGCGCGGGGACAGATGCGCGGGAGCTCGAGAGGCAGGAGGACATTGTTCTGCTCTCCTCCTCTAAAGAGCCAATTATTCTCCTCTAAGTCCTTTAGTTTTGGGGGCTGACGGAGTAGTTTAAGGGATAAAAGTATTAGCCTTTCATCTGGAGGATTCAAGTGCCAGTCCTCCAGGCAGACCAAAGCAAAATGAAGTGGGTTGGCTTATTTTCCCTCCTTAATGCATTATTATATAATGGCATTATTAAACATTAGTGAATAGAGAATTTAAATTTGCAGCATTGACAGCTGATTAATTTTTTTTTAAGCAAAAAAATTTCGCTCATCGTCAGAAATATAAATTAAATCTTTGAGAACTGTGCGAGGAAAAGCACAATAGTTGCTGTTTTCTATGAGTCTAATGCTCCTTTCTGTAATTCTGTATTTGGGGGAGTTTTCTTTTGGCTGCTGAATAAAATACAGATTTGAGGCTTTGCAATAAGGTAATTGGAGGTGTCCTGACCTGTGAGTCCATCACAGCAGGTGCCAAGGAGCTCCTGAGCACCTGGAAACACCAGTTTTCCACAGCAGTGCCCAGCACAGAACCCCAGCCTCTGGCACATCCATACTTATCCACACTCTTCCACACTCATCCACACTGCCAGGTGATGGGCAGCCTCAGGAATAACAAAGAAAAGAGTACAGAGATCCAAACAGCAGCAAAATTGTGGGAATGTGGTTTGTGCAGTGGTAATGTCCCAAAGCACAGTGTTTGCTGGAGGGAGTGTCTGACCACGTCCCTGCCCAACACCAGAATGGCTTTCAGTCACTTTAACTCTCAGAACATCCAGTTATTTCCCACTAATGCCACTGATGTGGCACTTACATTAAATGGAATTGTTTCTACAATGGCTTCATTTAACTGACTCATTCTAAATTCCCACCTTCTACTCATCCCTCTTATCTTTCCCACAGGACCTGGTGGAGAAGGTCTCACCATGGAGTCACAGACAGGTTTGGGTTAGAAAAGGCTTGAGAACTGTCATCAAATATAAAGCTTCCCTTCAGCTCCCGAGTAACAGGTTTATTAAGCAGTGCCCTTGGTTTTCCTGCAGCTCCTGGTCCGCGTTCCCCGCCGGAGGGACCGTCAGCAGCTCCCGCGGCAGCGCCGTTGTGCTGACTACACACAGTGTAATGATTTCCATCCATCTCGGGAGCCCGGGCAGCCTTCCTGGCACACCACACCTGTGCCTGGGACGGACTGCGGTAATTGCCGCGTCCTTCCCGCTCCCTTCCCGCCAGGACGGCCCTAATCAAGATGCATGGCCGCTGGCATCCAGCTGCTCCCGCATCCCTGCTCCGGCCCACACCTTAACCCCTCCTGCTGCGCCTCCAGCCAGAACCAGCGGCACAGCTCCCTCGGGGCTGAGCCAGGGCAGGGAATTGGGTTGGTTGTTACTGTTGCTGGATCTGCTCCCCCCACGGGGAGTGAGGCACATGGGGCTTTAACCAGTTGTAGTTCCCTCATTCCTGGATCAGGGATGGGCTCAGGCCAGAGAGCCGCAGAATCCCAGAGTGGTTTGGGCTGGACAGGATTTTAAGGATCAGCTCATTCCCACCCTCTGCCACGGGCAGGGACACCTTCCACGGGATCAGGTTGCTCCAAGGCCCGTGCAGCCTGGCCTGGAACACTTCCAGAGATGTCCCTGCCCACGGCAGGGCGATGGAAGAGAGGATGTGTAAAGGTCCCTTCCAGCCCAGACCATTCTGGGATTCACTGGGATTCTTTGGAAATGCTCCCACAGGGAAAAATTCCCTGAGGCAGAAAAAAGGGATGGTAATTCAAGACATCCAGAACTCAGCAGGATCCTTCTCAGAAACTAATTTGACCCCAAACCCCTAATTTTTGACTGAATTGGACCCTCCTGTGCCTCCCCAGGAGACCCCAAGTGCTCCCAGCCACCATCCAGGGAAATACAATATCCCATAGAAATTGTACTTCTGGGAGAGAAATAGAGGGACTCCTGCAGCACCTTCCAGCTCTTTACATGGACTCGGGAATCTGAGGGATTAGGGGTGGTTTAGCCCTATAAGCCCAGCACAGGCTGCTACAAACAGCACTTCAAACTCCTAATTTCCCAAAATCTCCATATTACCCGGTCAAGATCTTTAAGCAACCAGCAGATTTCCCCAGATTGTTGCCCAGAGCTGTTAATCCCACGTTTCATCCTCTCCTGGGGGTTTTGCAGAGGCTGAGAAATGTAATCCTAATTTAATCCTGACTCTGGAAAGCAGTGGGAAGGTGGAGGGGCAGATCTGGAGCGGGAAGATTCCCATGGGTGAGGCAGCACAGCCATGGGGTTCAGTGTGAAAGGGCTCCCCAGAAACCCCCTTTGTATTCCCAAGGTATTCCCAGGGACCCCACAGCCCTGCCAGGGGGAAAGGCCATGGGAGATCTGAGGGACACTGAGGGCTTTACCCCCAGGGCATCCCATGTGGAGGTGGGATGAGAGACGCCAGGGGAGCTGGAGGGTGAGTGGACAGCCTGGGTGTCCCTGAGGACAGTCTTTGAGGCAACACAAGTCCTTCAGTCACTGATCTGAGCTGATGCCAAAATAAATATTATCAGGTCCCCACGGGCCTGACATACCCTGAATATTCCAAGAACTTTTATTCTCCTTGTGACCCACCACATCTGTCCTTTGCACTGAAATTCATCCTTTCTGGGGGTGGGAAGAATGGATCGGGATGGAGAAAGCAATCCATCACTTTGCTGATCCTGGTGTGCCCTCCCAGCTCAGGATATTCTGTGACCTGTGACCTTCCCTCATTCATGCGGAGAAAAATTCCTCAGCAGCAGTTGTGTCCATGCAAATTCCACTGAAAAATTCCTCAGCAGCAGTTGTGTCCATGCAAATTCCACTGAAAAATTCCTCGGCAGCAGTTGTGTCCATGCGAATTCCACTGAAAAATTCCTCGGCAGCAGTTGTGTCCATGCAAATTCCACTGCTGGTTGCTGCTCTCTGCACGGAGTGCCCCTGGTGCTCCACATTCCCCTGCGTGCCCTCCCTCCGGAGCCAGCCCAGCTCCTGCCTGTGCCTGGCTGCCTCTGGTTCCACTGGGAGCAGGGATCCCAAATCCCAGCTCCCGCTGTCCCTGTCCAGCTGACCCGGCCGGGACAATGCACGGCTGCCAGGGCAAAGCCTTTGTCCTGTTGATTTTCTATTGAAAGGGGGAAAAAGCTTTTTTAGGCTGCAAGTTCCGAATGTTTGACTATTGCTGGTGCTCATTTCAGCTGCTTCAGGTGTTGATACTGGGATACGAGTGATCAGCTGTTGATGAGGTGTTTCTGGGTTTGTGGGGTGTTTTTTAGCCGAGAAAAAGCAGTAAATGGGAATGTGACATCCCAAAAAGCAAGTGGAGAGAAGAACCCAAAGGCCTGAGCCTCCAACCCACTTATTAGAACCAGGATTTACTGTGACTTTGTGCAGTGGGGGATTAGTGGAATGAATCACCTTACTTCCCCTTAAGATTTGCCTGGGCCTGTGATTTGTGCCTGCTAAGCTGGTATAATGATGAACAATCCTTTTTATTAATGTGGCTAAAAATAGCAAGTGCAGCAAGACCTTACATAAACCAGGGGTAACACGTGCCAACTCCTGCCCAAATCCCCAGCGAGCTGTCTCGGTCTGGGAGATGTTGGCATCACACAAGTTGACTATTTTGAGAAAAGAGGGAAACACAGGATAAAGCTACTCCGGTGCTGCACTTGAAGCACAAGGTCATGACTTCCCTTGGCATGTTTTTCCCACAAGATAACGTGCTGGGTTTGGGGCCGTGTGGGTGGAGGAGCAGCACGTGCACGTGGGCACTGACAGACCCCCCCAAACACAATCCCAAAAACACAGCCCCCAAAAATACACCCCCACAAATTCACACAAATACATCCCCAAAAACACAGCCCCCAAAAATACACCCCCACAAATTCACACAAATACATCCCCACAAACACAACCCCAAAAACACAGCCCCCAAAAATACACACTCAAGTATACACACCACAAATACACACACACAAATACACACACAAATATACACACCACAAATACACACACACAAATACACACACACACAAATTCACACACAAATACCCCCACACAAATACCCCCACACAAATACCCCCACAACCCCCCCCCATAAATACACACACACACAAACACTCCTGTCAGGAGGAGAGGTGGGGATACCCCACATCCTACCACCAGAACTCCACTCCCCTCTTTTACTCCAGTATTGTGATTTCATCCCAGTTTTACTGCTCAGCCTCTCAGTCTCCCCCTCTCATCCAGTGATGACAACTCCAAGACTCCAGTGGCTGCTTCCTCCTCTTTTTCCACGAGTTTTAAGGGGACATGAGCCACCCTGGGGCCCCACTTGCATGTGGCCTTGGAGTTCACCTCTCTGAAACACCAAGTTGTCCCCTTCCCACACGGGCCTTGGCACCTCAGCTGTGCCCTCAGGCCCCCTCCCTCACCAGCTCTGCCCGGAATAAAACAGGTGGATAAACACAAGAGGGGCTTGTGCCATTCCAAAGAGAAACAGTGCAGGTTAACAGCACAGAGAACTCCCAGCAGTAGGAAAATCCTTCCTGGGAGAGCCCTGGGAGCTGCTGGTGAGCTCTATCTGCCTGCCCTGGCTCCAGTCCACTCCAAACCCACAGCCCCTGCCCTGGCTCTGGCCACTCCAAACCCACAGCCCCTGCCCTGGCTCTGGCCACTCCAAACCCACAGCCCCTGCCCTGGCTCCAGCCCACTCCAAACCCACAGCCCCTGCCCTGGCTCTGCCCACTCCAAACCCACAGCCCCTGCCCTGGCTCTGCCCACTCCAAACCCACAGCCCCTGCCCTGGCTCTGCCCACTCCAAACCCACAGCCCCTGCCCCGGCCGTGCCCGCCCTCGCTGTGCCGGAGCCCGAATTAGCAGCAATCAGGAGACGGAGAGCGGGAGCCTCCTCCAAGCTGTCAAGTGCATTTTGCTGGATGATTAATTGGCAGAGCCGTGGCCAAGCCCCGGGTCCTGCTAAAGGCCAGGCCCCTTGAACTGCACCTGCCGTGCTGATTGCAGAGGATGGATGGGTGGGTGGGTGGGTGGATGGATGGATGGATGGATGGGTGGGTGGATGGATGGGTGGATGGATGGATGGATGGGTGGATGGATGGATGGATGGGTGGATGGATGGCTCTGCCCGTGCTGCACTCCCAGCCCTCACTGCAGCTGGTGAGCCGCTCTGAGATCACAGCCAGCTCGGCCAGGAACTTGAGCTGCTCCTCTGATCTCCGGAGGCTGAGCTGGATGTGACTCTGGCTCAGCCTGGCTCGTGGAAGCCATGTTTTGGGGTCTGCAGGCAAGCTGTGAGAGTTGGACGTGGTTCTGTGTTCCTGGTGTTCGTTCGCCTGCCGGGCCTCTCGCAGCCCCTGTGAGGGGCCTGGGACAGCAGAGAGTGGGGTCTGTCCTCTCGGGGCCCTGCCAGGGGCTGAGTGCAGCAGAGAGGGGGGAAAACCAAAATAAATTGGATTTTTGCCTATTGGATGCAGCAGGAGCAGGGAAGAAAATGAAACTTTCATTTTACTGTTTAATTTTTAGACAGAGACCACGGTTAGAGGGGCAAACCCACTGGCAGGAAATTCCAGGATATTTAGTGATACAGGGAGTGATTCAGCAATGGGGAAAAATGTGGAGAAATGTCACACAGAGCTCCCCAAGGAAAGGCAGCAGTTCCAGAACTGGCCAAGAGATACTCACAGAAATGTTCTGCATGTGCAAACTGAGTTCAGAGCTGATGTTCAGTGGGAGGTGTCCCTGCACATGGCAGGCATTGGGATGAGATGGGCTTTAAGGTCCCTTCCAGCCCAAACCATTCCGTAAGTCCAGCATTCCAAGTCCCAGCTGCCACAAAGCCAGGGGTGACTCCTTTGGTCACAGTTCCCTGTCTCCCACCTGTGAGCAGGGAAGAGGGAAGGCTCATCCACTGCACTCCCAGGAAATGTTTTGCAGCCTTTTTCTGCTCCCAGGAGGCTCAGACAGTCCTGATTCCCCCAAGAACCCTTGGATTCTCCCAGCACACACGGGAGCTGGGACTTTAAGAGCTGTTCCTAATATTGTGAGTCTTGCAATCAAGTTGGAAGGGTTGGAAACACTTGTGCTCTATAAATAGCTGCTCTGTGGAGCCATATGCAGCTCCTGTGTTTGAAACCTCGGGAGACACGGAGAAGGCAGTCCTGGGAAGTGTGAGCTGCTCATTAGTGTGGGAGCTGAGGGGGATCAGAATTCCTTGTGCATTCCCCACCCAGCCGCTCTGCTCCCACCTGGAGGCTCCTCCCCTGCTGTGGGGACACCAGGTACCTGCGGCAGCTTCCAGTGGGAAAAGCAGTGGGAAAATGCAACCCTTTCTGCCTGCTTTGTGTATTTAGTGAGAAGAAAACACTCCGAAATGCCTTGCAAAGCCAGAAGGCAAAGGTGGGCCCCTCTGATCATCCCAGGTATAAATTGGCCTTTGTCCTTATTTGTCCTTAACAGGGATTTTCTTTTAAAGTGGGGAGTGTTCTCCCTCAGAAAAGAGTGATGGAATTGAATAACATGGATGAGCACAGGGCATGTTGGCTCCCCGGGGTCAGAGCATCTCTGACTGTCTCTGGAGCTGCAGCAGAAAGAGCTGGGCCCAAAGGACACGGGCCCTCTGTGGACAAGGAGAAAATACGATCCAAAGGCTGCTTAGTGCTGCTGTTCTGGTTAGGACGTGGGTGGAATCATAGAATCATAAACTCACGGGATGGGGCAGCCACGGCTTCTCTGGGAAACCTGTGCCAGGGCCTCACCACCTTCCCAGCCAGGAATTCCTTCCCAATATCCCACCTGGCGGTGGGAAGCCATTCCCCATGTCCTGTCACTCCCTTGTCCCACGTCCCTCCCCAGTGCTCCTGGAGCCGCTTTGGGCCCTGGAAGGGGCTCTGAGTCTCCCTGGAGCCTCCTCCTCTGCAGCTGAACCCCCCCAGCTCCCCCAGCCTGTGTGTCTGGGTAACATCATTCCTGCAGACATCTCCAAACCTCTTCCGTTTGGAAGCTGCTCGGAGCTCCTTGGGGAGAGCTGCCCTGGGAGCTGTGTGAGAGCCCAGCTCACCCCGTGGAGCAGAACGTGCTCCGGGATGACCTAGAAATGCCTCCTGCTGGTGAGAGGCACGTCCTCGTGTGTGCCCTCGGTTACATCTCACTGGTGCAGCGAGCGGAGAATCCCGGAATGGAGAAGTTGGGCCTTTAAAAGCCAATTTCTGCGTGCGTTTAACCATAAAAGCAACATCTGCTCTGCTAAATGCAGGTGTTTTATATCCCTGTCATTAATTGGAGGGGACATTATGTCAGCCTACATCAACAGGGAAAGTTGGGGAAAGTGCCACTTATCTCTGGCGCTGTCATTAATCAGCTCCTTTCATCGGGGTGCCCCCGCCGCCGCTGTCTGGGGCTCTGTCAGACCCTCTTGGTGCTTTCCTTCTCTTTTTTGGGCGCTCTGGGACCACAGGTGTGGAATTCTGACACACACAATGGTCTCTGAGTGGGGGGCTCACCAGGCAAACCCCCCTCAGTTTGTGGAATACAGATCGTGGGATCCAGCCAGGGACTCCACAGGAGCAATCTGGGACATGGAGACCATGGAACGGTTTGGGTTGGAAGGGATTTTAGGGATCATCTCACTCCAACCCTCTGCCATGGGCAGGGATACCTTCCACAGCCCAGGTTATTCCAGCCTGCCTTGGACACCCCAGGGATGGGGCAGCCACAGCTTCTCTGGGCAGCCCGTGCCCCCCTGGAAGAGGCTGTGCCCTGGCACCTCGTGGGGTGCCCACGGAACCCCTCATTTCCCGGGACACTGACAGGAGGAGGCGGAGCAGCCGTGCCCAGCGAGGATCCCCCCCTGCACGGGGCCATCCCCAGCAGGCCCGGGCAAACAGCCCTGAGCTGATGGGAACTGTGAGTCAAACAAATTGAGTGTGACAGAAAAAAGTGACGTCTTCAATGGATTTGCTTCCCGAGAATTACACCAAGTCAAGTATCTTATTAAGTTCAAGAGAATTACATTTTCCATGCTCCAGCGAGAGACAGGGGCCCTTTAGAAAATAATAATGAACCGCTCTTTTCCCCGCCTTCATTTACATACCTTTGATAAATTACTGTAACCAGATTAGGGAGATAAAATAACTAGTCTATTAATTACAATGATTATTATTTAATAGAAAATGGGATTGTGGGCGCTGCGGATGGGAAAAGGGAAGCTTAGCAATGCATTATATGGATGTGGTGGTTTATCTTTAAGAGTAAGATAAGTGTCCAGCTCTTTCTGCAATCTAAAGAATATGTTCATTACCTGGGCAAGATTTATAAGTATAATTGAGTGTAAGTATAGCGTAAATCAGTCTGTGGACAGTGTAAGTGTAAGTGTAGTGTAAGGCAGTGTGTGTACAGTGTGTGTTCAGTGTAACTATAGTGTAACTATAGTCGGTGTGAGTACAGTGCAGGTCAGTGTAAGTACAGTGTAAGTACAGGGTAAGGTGTCCCAGGAAGGCCTGGCCGTGGCACTCAGTGCTCTGGGCTGGGGGACAAGATGGGCCTTGGGCACAGGGTGGACCCCATGACCTGAGGGTCTTTTCCAACCTCAGTGATCCTGGAATTCCGTGATCCTGTGATCCTGGAGCAGAAGGAAAACAATAAAACAGGGAGCAGGAGGCAGCAGTATGTTCTGCGGGGTGCCTGGGCCCCTGGGGCCAAGGAGGGACCCAGGGATGGATGTGGGCACCGGGAGGGATGTGGGCAGGGGAGGGATGTGGGCAGGGATGTGGGCACGGGGAGCGGTCGCTGCCGCAGCCGCGGCTCAGGGAGCGTCTCCCGCTCTCGGGCAGAGCCTTTACCTGCCACTGGAAAAGGGAATGAAAGATAAATGGCAACATCTGCGCCCGCACATGCGGTGGTGGCAGGGGAGGCTAAATGCTAAGTAGAGCACGAGACGTGTCTGGCAGAGGCACCTATGCATAAAATGAGCCTCCCCGCGGTGCCCGGAGCCGTGTCCATCCCCGGCCTCCCGCAGCGCCCGCCCGCTCCCCCGGGAGCCTCCCGGGCCTCCCCAGCCCGCGGCCGGCCCCGGGACCCCCGGGGTCCCGCTCTCCTGCCCCCCTGCTGCTGCCAGAGAGCTGTTGTCACCTCTCCCGGAGCGGGGCTCGTGTCTCACATCTCCCGTTCACACTCCCGGCATCCATCATCCTCCGCAGCCCCGCGGCCGGAGCTTCTCCCGGCATCTGTCGGGTCACTGGTGATGTCTCGGCTTTCTTTTTTCTCTTTTTTGGGCAGAACGTGCCCCGTGCTGGGAGCGGGGCCTCTGATTTATGACCCCCCGCCGCCCTCGGTGTCTCTCTCTCCAGCAGGTCGGGAAGCTGCTCCCCCAGCCCTTGGGTGAGCTGACGCGGGTGTTCTCAGCTTATCTGTCACATCTGCTTTCGCTCACACATCTGGCAGCAGCAGACAGCCATTCCATCCATTTTCCCCAAGTGCTCCTGCCTTGCCTGCCGCCGGAGGAAGGGGGAGGTCAGGCAGGAGCAGCTCCCTGACAGCCCCCGATGGCTCAGTGTGGCAGCCTCACAACATTCATCAGAACTGCCACTAATTAACCCTCCGGCCGCTCTGCCCTGCAGCCTGTGCTGGGACCGGGCCCAGAGCGCCGGGATGCTGGGGTAACCACAGCTGGATGGCTGCTGGGATAACCACAGCTGGATGGCTGCTGGATCACTGCTGCCCCCAACACGGGGCCGGTCCCCACAGGAACGCCGAGCTCCCAGCCCGGACACCCTGAGCAGCCCCAGCTCTCCCACTCCAAGCACTGGGAAATGAACACAAGCACTGTCAGCTCCGATTACCTGGTATTTCCCGCCAGAGACTGGAGTCCCTCTTAAAGGGAATTCCCTACATCAGGTAATGGAATCACAATTAAATGCTCTGTAGATTATTAAAATACTCTCGTGGCAATGGGGGGAAATAAAGGATAACCCCAGACAGCCTCCTCACAGAATGAGCTCACGAGCAGAGTTTTGCTTTGGCATGTCATTAATTGGAATAACTTTCCTCTCTCCAGCACTCACCTGCTCTCCCTCTGCCTGGCTGGAGCTGGGCACACTCCAGCTGGGCCCTTGCTTCCATCCTTATCCAGGAAGAGGCTGCAGAAAGGAAAGGATGGTGGCAGGACGGGGCTCCTGATTCTTTTTAGCCTGAAAAAAAAAGTACATTTTATTATTTATTTAAAACTGCAGAAATAATATCTATGGACTGAATGAGCTCCGAGTCTGAATTTTCCCTTCCTTACTCATTCCTACATATGTGGAGAGACAGGCAGGATAAACTGGAAAACCATGTGAGAAAGAGCAGAGTAGTCCCTAAGCCCAGCAGGGTTTAATAAGGATGAAGTTAATGCACTTAATAGGTTCTGCAATAGCTGAGCTGAACCCCTGTAATGCGCCATCCCTGCTTAGGGATCAAACCGGGAGCCCTGACCCTCTTTCCCACTAAATACATTTCACACACAACTTCCAACCCCAGAAATTCCTTCAAGGAATTGCTGATCAGCGCGACGCCACCAGAAATCAAGAGTAGTGGTGGTTAATAATAAACCAGGCAGCGTGGAAAGAACAGATTGCCTCGGAATTACTGTTTTCCCTGAGATTTGGGGGCTGGGGGGCTGGTTTGGGTTCGTCGCTGTTGTTTTTAGCTGATGGATCCCAGCTGGGACTATAAATTGGTGTGTGTGGAGCTATTTTCCTGCCTGGCTGTGCATCCTTGGGGATGCTTTAGCAGATAACAGCGTTGCTCACAGTCACAGAGTCACACACACAGGAAGTCCTGGCAAAAAGCTTTGTCCGTGTCCTGCTCCCGTGTTAAGGAGAGGTTTTCCACTGGAAAAGTGACACTGGGATGAGCTCTGCTGGCTCCTCACGGTCCGGTTAGAGCAGCTGCATGGGAACCACATCTTTTGCCACCCACAGGGACCCCCCTCCCTGGCTGGGCCCTTTTCCATGGATGCCTCCCAAGCACAGGACATGACCAGGGCACGGAGGCACCACCTCGGGAATTATGTCACCAACAAAACCTCCTAATGGCGGAATCCCAGAATCCCAGACTGGTTTGGGTGGGAAGAGACCTTAAACCTCCCACTGTCCCAGGCTGCTCCAACCTGGCCCTGGGCACTTCCAGGGGTGGGGAATCCATCACCAAATTCCAGCTGCCCAGGGGTGACAGGACTCCTGCAGAGCTCCCAGCAGCCCAGGGCCGGCACCAGCGACAGGAATTTGAGCAACTCCAAAAATAGGGATGCAAACTGAGGGCATCCAGGATTTACCTGTGGTCATCCTGAGGGTTAAATAAGATAGTTCATCATATAAATCATATATAAAGACAGAACTGCCAGTTCCAGCATTTCCCTGTGGGCAGTAACGGGGTTCCTCTCAGGGGGATGTGATGTAAGAACATCCAGGGACCTCTGGGTTTAAAACAAACAGGAGAAGGGTGGAAATACAGAGGGACAGTGCTGGGAGAGGAGAGTGTGTGTGTGTTAGTTTATACCCCACTTTAACTAACAAGCCATGATCTTCTCCAGAACAGTAGATAAAACAGCAAATGAAATATGGGGCAATAATTGTGACACGGAGGCGAAGTCGCTGCGTTTAATATATTCCTCTTTGCGAGCAGATAGGCCATAACATGACAATAATGAAATATAAATGACCGACATAAAAAAAAAGATAAAATCAGGTAATTACCGGAGCGTCAGTTCTTTACAAAATAATTGGTAATGACCTTTGATAAAGAAATCACTTCTGTGATATTGCTGACAGCACCGTTTCCAGCCCCGGGAACACACAGCAGCTGGCTTGGGATCAGGGAAGGGGCTGCTGGGATGGGCTGGCACCGGGGCACGGGGGCATCGGCCACCCCACACCTGTTTGTGGGGTGAGTGCGGTGGGACCCGAACCCAGTGGGTCCCGGGGATGAGGCTCAGCTCCCTGTGGAGCCTGTGCCAGGGGAGGCTTGGGGTCACTAGGAAAAGGCTCCTCCCCCAGAGGGTGGCTGGGCACTGACCAGGCTCCCAGGCCGGCCCCGAGCCCTCCATCCCCACTGCTGGGGCTCAGCCCTGCCTCCACAGCACCGTGCCGAGGGGTGGGATGGCACTGCCACATCCCTGCCCTCCCGGATGATCCCTGGCAGCAGGAGCTCCTGCGGGACCCCGGCTCGCTCCGGGCAGGCTGGAGCACGAGCTCAGATGGAAATGACTTGTGATTGCTCCCAATCTGGCTGAGGCTGCAAACAACAGGCTGCAAATGTCGCAGGCACGCTCCCCCTGTGGATGCTCCCCCCGGAAAAACTTGGGAGAAGTGCAGGCGTGGGGAGGAGATGGCAGGAGCATCCCAAAGGAGCTGCCCGGCACGCAGGAGAGACAGGGCCCTGCTGCAGGCAGCCCCCAGCTGCAGAGCTGCTCCCCGGGCCTCTTTCCTTCCTGATGTCTCCACGGGAAAACAAGGGAATAGCTGGAGTGCTCAAGAGGATCCAGAATAGCTCCATCTCAGGAGGAACAAACCATGGAGAGCCCACATTCCTGTGGCACAGTGAGGGCAGGGGTGAGGCTCAGGGGCCGGGCAATGGGGATCCCTCGGAGGAGCAGTGTGGGGATCACACCCCTCACACGGGGAGAGCCACAAGAGTATCAGAAAAATGAGGCTCCAACGGGGATATTTCAGATTTCCCCAGATCAGGAAATGAACCAAAACGACATTATGGAAAGTTTATGCCCGACTTGTGTCCTCTGCCCTGTGTCCTCTGCCCTGTGTCTCCTCACGGGGATGCCCAGGAGGGCCGGGCTGGGTGGTGAGGCCGCACTTCCCACCGGGAATCCCAGCAGAGCCAGTTCAGGAGATGGAATTGTGCCACAAGGCTGAGGAACAGCTGCCGAGCGAAGCAGCACGACAAGATCAGCACATTTCCCAGAACAGGGAGGGGGAGCACAAAGAACCCTCCGAATATCCCGGCCTCTGCCGGAGCCGCGTTCCCAGCACCGCATCGCGCGGCTCAACGTGACAAACCTTGCAGCACTCCCACTCCCCTTCCCTTCCCCCAGCCCCAAGGAGGGAGAAAGGATCTTCACACTTTCCCTAATACCAGCTGGTTCATTTATATTGCAGAAGTTTCCCGAGACAGTAAGTGACAGTGATATCCCAAACACGGGCTGAACCCGCCGCGCTCCTGCCGCGCTGGGAAGCGGAACGTTGGCACAGAAGCACCACAGTGGCCCCAGACTCCTGCAGGAACCCTGGAAAACCCACCTGGGCCCCCCCAACCAGAGGCCACAAGACCCCTGTGGAAGCAGAAGGAGATGAGCTTTAAGGTCCTCTCCACCCCAAACCATTCCAGGATTCTCCAGTTTTGGCACCGTAATTACCCTGGAATTCCCCGTCCACAGAGAGGGGCTTTGCCACCTCTGGAGTTTGGGTGGGATCTGCAGCACCCGTGAGCAGCAGAGTGGTGACACCTTGCTGGCACAACAGGATTCGTGGTCCCTCTGTCCCTCCTCTGCCACTGCCATTTCCACACAGATTCCCAGCCTCTGACACCCACAGATAACCAAAACCAGGGGGGCTGTTCGAGGAAAATTCAGTCTTGGATTCCATGAACAAGCTCCAAGTGCTAAAAGGTGCCCAGACCCATGGGAGGGACCTCAGGAGAGGATGGACACTTTAGTGGAGAAAAATCCTGCTGCTAAAAAGATGTGGGGAAAAAATTTCCCTTTCTTTCTTGGAAGGAAGCACCAACCTGCCTTTGGCCCCGTGCAGCCTCTCGGCAGGGAAGCTCCCTATGGAGGATCCCTACGGAGGATCCCTATGGAGCAGTGCCTGCTTTGTGTCACAGCCTGTGCCTTCCAGAACCAGGCAGGAAAAAGCTCCAGGAAAATCAGGCTTGCAGATGTTTGTGCTCTTCATTTGGTACTCAGAGCTGCTCCCAGCTCTCCACTTCTCCAGGTGAAAGAGAGGGAGCTCAGCTGCTCCAGCAGCTTTTCCTGCGCCGATCCGTGGTTATTAATTTCCAAGCTTTACACACAGAGCCATCCCGGAATGTGGCAATTTCCTGGCTAATCTGGAACTGGGTGCAGGTTTGGAGCTGCTGCAGCTGGAGCAGAGTCTGAGCACCAAGCTGGGGCTCCGTGGAGCAGCAGCTCCGGCTTTGCTGGCACCGGGAAGCGCATCCCGGGGACATCGGCACTGGGACCTGTCAGGGAGGGTCTGGAGTGTCATCAGCTGCCTCCATCACCATTCCAATTGTTTTCCCTGCCCCTTGGAAGCCCAGCTGGTTGCCACGATGTGCTAATTGCTTTTGTGCAAGTGCTGTCAGGGCTGGGACTGGACTTCCCAGTGCCAGACACGGCGTGCGGGCACGTTCCCGAGGCGGGAGTCAGTCCGGATCCGTCGGCACGCCGGATGCACAGATCCAGGGCTGCCACTGGACTCTGGGAATGCCTTTGGAGTGGGTGTTGGGTGCAGCCTTACCAAGTGTCGTGCCGAGGGCGCCCACATCCCATGGTCCGGATACTGGCCCCATTCCCGGGGAATCCCGTCTGGGCAGCAGCACCTTGGCTCTTGATCCAGGGAAAGGAGAAGATCTGAGTCCTGCATCACCAGAAAACAAAGGAAAATGGGCAAATTAGAGATGCACAAAAACTGCTGTTGGAAAAAACACTTTCTTTAAATACCTTTTTTTGGTGCAATTTTCAGGATTACGTGGGGGTTTTTAGGGATTTAGGAACACTCCAGCCCTGCACTTCTGCAAACACCCCTGGAAAAACAATCCACCTCCAGAGGGATTAAATGCCCAAACATCACTGCCCATCTTCCCATCCAAAGAATTAATTTTTAATTCTTTTCAGACTTTAAATTTAATTTTTAATTCTTTTCCAGCTAAATACATATTTTTAAGTCTAAAATGCCTTGCTCCAATTCCTACTCGAGCTCTGTCTGGAAATCAGGAAGCTCACGACTTCGTGATCCTCCACTCTGAGTGCCTAAAGCAGGGAAGGGGAGGAAGGATGGCTCCCATTTCCTTGTTAAAGCTGGGGGGGAAAAAGGGAAAACCAGGTGCTTAAAAATTTCCAAGGCGCAAAGCAAATGACAAAACGCAGGAGCGTTTCGTTGTTGGAGTTTGGAATAAAAGGCAGATAATTAGGAAATTGGGAGTCTATTAATTTCCCAAATTTACTCAGGCACGAAGCACTGAGCTATGGTGATATTTGCTTACCTCGTCATTATGCAAAAATATATTAGCTAATTATTTTGACTAATGCAATTAAGATATGCATATTTAGCATAAACTCCACAATAGAAACGTTCCAGTCAGCAGTTGCTGGGTTGCACTCATGGGCAGCGGAGAGGGAAAAGGGAAAAGGCTCCGTGTGGCTCCGATGGCAAACGGGAATGTCGCTCCTGCCCTGCCTGGCAGTGGGTCTGGCACAGGGATTGACTCTCCAGCACAGCGAGGTGGCACCGTGGGCACAGGTGTTACCTGTGGAGACAAGGCACTCCAGGGTATCAGCCTCCTTGCACAGAGTCCCAGGATGGTTTGGGTTGGAAGGGATTTTGAGGATCATCCCATTCCACCCCCTGCCATGGGCAGGGACACCTCCCATCAGCCCAGGTTATTCCAACCTGGCCTTGGACACTTCCAGGGATCGAGGGGCAGCCACAGCTTCTCTGGGCAACCTGTGCCAGGGCCTCACCAAGCTCAAAGCCAGGAATTTCTTCCCAATAGCCCATCTAATCCCGCCGTCTGGCAGTGGGAAGCCATTCCCTGTGTCCTGTCCCTCCATCCTTGTCCGAAGTCCCTCTCCAACTCTCCCTCTGTGCTGCTTCCCTTCCCTCTTCCAGCTCCGCCAACCTTGGGAGGGAGCCAAGGGCAATCCAGGGATTTTTCAGTACCCAGCAGTCCAGATGTGATGGGTGGGATTGGGGATGGGTGTCACGGGCCGTCCCCGAGCCCCGTCCCGAGTGTTGCGGGCAGGAAGGAGGGCCAGGAACGCCGGGAGAGCGCCCACTGGGAGCCGGGGATGTTTGGGTGCGTCCCTGAGCCGCAGCTCCAGCTCCGGCGGGCACTGGCTGTGCTTCCAGCGGGGCTTGGCGGCTCCCGGGGAGCCATGTGGGCTGTCAAATGGCTTCTGCTGTATTTTGTTGCCCTTTCAAATATTTCTCCGAGAGTGGGATGTACCATCTGGTGGCCAATCTGGCTGTGTCTGGAACAGCGCGGCACCAGCGCGGCGCCCATGGGTGCTCAGCACCAGCCAGCACCCACCACAGCGCCCACAGCACCCACTCAGCACCCACAGCGCCCACAGCACCCACTCAGCACCCACAGCACCCACAGCACCCACTCAGCACCCACCACAGCGCCCACAGCACCCACTCAGCACCCACCCACACTGCCCGCAGCACCCACTCAGCACCCACCACAGCGCCCACAGTACCCACCACAGCACCCACAGCACCCACCACAGCGCCCACAGCACCCACTCAGCATCCACTCAGCACCCACCCACAGTGCCCAGCCAGCACCCACTCAGCACCCACAGCACCCACTCAGCACCCACCCAGTGCCCAGCCAGCACCCACTCAGCATCAGCCAGCACCCACTCAGCACTCACCCAGGACCCACCCCCAGCACCCAGCCAGCACCCACCCACATAACACATCCAGCACCCCCAGCACCCACTGAGCACCCAGAGCACCCCCAGCACTCAGCCAGCACCCACCCCCAGCACCCCAGCCCCCTGCAGCACTCACCCAGCCCCCTGCAGCACCCTGCAGCAGCGGGCCCAGCAGCACTGGCAGCAGGTCAGTCCCAGCAGGGATGCCCTCCCCTCCAGGCTCCGTGCTGGGGAACAGGATGGTCCCGTGCTCTGATCCCCTGCAGCAGCTCCAGCTCAGGGCTCCAGGACCCTCCGGTCTGGGCAGGTCCACGGGCAGCTGTGGAGGCTGAGAGAGGGCAGTGGTTGGAATGGCTGACCTTTGAAGGCCCCTTCGGACCCAAAGTATTCCATGGATGTGGATGCCACATCCCTGGAAGTGCCCAAGGCCGGTTGGGTGGGGCCCTGAGCACCTGCACTGGTGGGTGGCATCCCTGCCCAAGGCAGGGCAGTGGAACTGGGTGATCTTTAGGTCCCTTCCAACCCAAACCATTCCGTGATTCCATGATTCTACACCCGCAGGACAGCAAGTCCTTCCACTGCAAACCCAGAGGCCTCCCAGTGTTCCCTCCATCCTCACCCTGCACGGGAAACACAGAGCGAGGATTTCCCCAAGCAGGGAACAATTCTGGAGCCACATCATCAAGTTTTAAAGCCCTTTCTCTGCCCCTTTATTGGTTTCTTTTAACATCTTGCACATTCAGAGTTCCTGCTGACTCCACACTCTGCTCCCTGTTCCCAGCACGCTCCGAGAGGAGCTGCCAGACAGGTTGGAGAGGGCGGATTAGACACTGCTGACGGTACCGAGAAATCCTCATTTATACCTTGCCATGGCAAGAACAGGGAAATCACTCCAATAATTCCTTGGGGATTGCTCTGAGCTTTGTTATCCAAAGCAAAAGGCCACCTTAGGTGCAGTTTTGTGCCTTGGGAATAGCCAATACTGGGACTGTCTTTGCCAGGCAGAGTTCAAGGAAATAGGGAATGGACTTGCAGGTGGGATTCCCTGCATGGCAGTGCCACAACTTGAGGTAGAAATATTGGATCTAGGAATAGGAATTGTCTGATGGCTGCAGGGTTTGGCCCTGCTTGGTTAGATTTTCATCTTATCTGGGTTTGGGGAATTTCTGTGATATAAAATTTTAAAAAGAAAGGGGAGTTGGAAATATCCAGGTGTGCTCCAGGGAAGGTGCTGGGAGGGCTCCTGGGTGCCAGTGATCCCAGCACATCCCAGGCAGGGTCGCTGCTCCCAAGGCAGTGACTGTGTCCCACCCTCTGGCAATTTCTCTTTATTCCCTGTCATTTTATAAATGCTTAACGTGCAATTTGTCTTTATTCCTTATTATTTCCTATATGATTAATACGTGTGAGCAGAGCAGCTTTGGGGGCCGGATTATTCCGGCAATCACTGGAAAGCAAATCCCATTAGGTTCCCCCGAGTTGTGCCACACATCTGACAGGGCTATCTGGCAGCACATCTCCCTCCTAGGAGGGATCTCTGCTCCCCTGGAAGCTGGAGTGAAACTTAATCGGGAATTACACCCTCTAAATACCCACGGAGGAGAGAGTGGACTTTTCAAACCGGGCTGGCGTCCCAAAGCCCTTAATCTTCTTAGGTAGTGAGGGAAAGCCGTGGAGATGAGGGGGTAGCTCACCAAGGGGGAATGAGGCTGGAGGAAAACTCCGGCTCTTCCTCTGCTTATCCCATTCTCCACTTAATTCCCCTTCCCAAGGATTTTTCAGCCCCCCACTCTCCATTGACAGCCTGCTGGAAAGAGCAAAGCAGCTCCCAGCAGCCGGCAGAGGAGGCCCTTCCTTTCCTTTTTCCCATTTAATTAATTCCACGAGGACAGGAGGGAGCCCTGGGAGTGTCAGTGCAGGGCAGCAGGGGGATCTGTGGCAGAGCAGGAATGTGGTGGGAGATCCCACGGGGGATCCCAGCGGTGCTCTGGGTTAAGGAGTGAGTGGCACTTCCCACAGGGCCTGGCAGGTCTGAGCCCATGGATGAGGAGCAGCGTGTGGAGGTGCCCCCGGAGCCCTGGGCACCTCATCCTCCCCTGCACAGTCTCTCCTGGACGCTGATAATTCCACCCTGGATGGATTTAGCAGGAAAACTGCAGAACAGCTACATCTGCTTGGCAGCTGTGGCAGCCTGGGATAGGCACAGAAATCCCACCTTCCACCTGGATTTTCAGTCAGAGGAGCTGGAATCGACATAAAAATCCCAGTGGGATAAATCTGAAGGGGGCATGGAACAGCTCGGGTTGGAAGGGACCATAAAGATCACCCAATTCCAGCCCCTGCCATGGGCAGGGACACCCTCCACCAGTCCAGGTTGCTCCAAGCACCATCCAGCCTGGCCCTGGACACTTCCAGGGATGGGGAATCCACAACCTCCCCGGGCAATGACCACGGAGGGTGAGGAAAAATGTTAAAAGCTGGGAAAAAAAGGAAAAGAAAACTTCAGCTGTGCCTTGCTGGGAAAACTAGAAAGGACACAGCTTCAAGTACTGATTATTTTTATTTAGGAAAACATTATCCAAGGGCCCCTTTCCAAGGAAAGCAATCTGGGTTGTGTCTGGGCTGAGCACACAATGTCATCCCGCTGCAAAAAAAGCAAACATGGTACCAGGATGTCTAAACAGGAATGTCATGTGGGACACACATGAAGTAATGCCTCGCTCCAGGATGGGCTCAGCTGGAGAACTGTCCCTGGCCTGGCTACAGCCCTTGGAGAAGCTGTGCAGCCACTGGAGCCGGGCCAGGGAGAGCAGCAAGAACCATCCGAGGGTGAAAAATGAGGACCTGAGAGGGGAGATGGAGCCAGTTGGGCTTGTTCAGCCTGGGAAAGGTGGGAGAAGGAAACGTGCTCTCCAGCAGAGGCAGAGCAGGAATGCGCCGTGTCCCGGCTCCCTGTGGAGGGTTGGATCCCAGGACAGCTGTCCTGGGAGGAGGGAGCTGGTGCCCTTGCCTGGCTGGGCCAGCACTGGAGCTGGTGCAGCAGAGCCGCCGGAAGCACTTCCAGCCCAGCCAGGAGGAGGTCGGGCAGGCGGGACACCGGCCCAGCCGGGGGCTCTCCGTGGAGCTCCAAGGAGGGGGAAAGGCCAGGATGAGGCAGTGGGAATCAAAGCACGTGAGAGCACTCACAAAGGAGAGAGGGGAGCTGCTCGTGGCCACTGTAAAGCTGGGAAATTACTCCCACCATCAACAGCCCTAATCCTAAGGAAGCCAACTCCGGGGTCACACCGGGGGGAGTTCGACGCTCCGAGCGCTCCTGGAACACTCGGAGGGACAAAGGAATGAACAGGAAGGATGCAGAGAGGAGTTTGGGGTTTGGGAGACCCGCTTTCACAAGGGTTTCCATTGCAATTTTGCCTAATTAGTCTCCAATAATTAATGCTGTGAGTGCAACAGAGATGGAATCAGACAAAATGCCGGTGAGGAAACCCCATGGAAGCCATCCGTCTTTGGGTAGTAATGATTATGTTCTTTTTTATTATTAAAGATCCCATTAGAAAGAATTTATGATTTTTCCCCTTTGTGAGAGAAATAATCAACATTCCGTTGGCTGCTCCCGGTTTTGGTGCCGAGCAGCCGCGGATCCGTAATTAGCCACAGTTAAAAAGAAATTTTGCCTGATTGGCTTTTGGGGAACATTATTTCCAAATTACAGCCCCGCCGATTTATTTCCAGGGAAAATACACTCCCAATAAATAACTCAAATACAGTTGGTCTGAAAAAACATTTGGATCCAGAAGAAAACACGCAGGGAAGGGAAATGACAGCGCTGAGGGTGAGGGAGGGCTGTGCCAGGGGCTGGGGCAGAGGGCTCTGCAGATTCCATCCACGTTTCCATTCGGGATGGGACCGGGATGAGCCGCTGTGTGTTTGTTCACATAAGTGATCCCACAAGAGTTTGGGCCACTTTTGAGAGCCCCAAAAGCCACCAGGAGGGACAGGAGCAAGGTGTGCTCTTGGCCACCTGGCAGGAGGTGTTCCACCTGGGAATGCCGTGGATCACACCACGGAACAGGGACACCTGTCCCGACCGGCAGGACCTGCCCCCTCCTGCACAGAGCTGCTGCCGAGGCTCAGCCACACACCCCGAAAGCACAGCACTGAAACTCCTGCTGAGGAAAGGAATGAGACAGGGGATGAGGTAGGGAATGAGCCGGGGATGATGAGGAAGGGAATGAGACAGGGGGGTGACGAGGAAAACCCGGGAACAGGTCCGTGAGCAAGCTCTGGAATTTAACAGAACACAAGCAGAGCCACAGCCAGGGAAATCTCAGGCCAGCTCAGCAATGGGCTCCTGTGTTCTGGACCAGCTCCAAGCTGGGAGAGCACATGGATGGCTCCCACTGCTCCCAGGCATGGAGCAAAGTCACATCAAGGAACTCTCCATGGATCACAAAAAAAGCAGTGGCTCCAAACTCCCATCCTGTCAGCACTGGGAAACAGGAAAGAGGAACAATGTGGTGATAACAGTGACCTCTCCCAGAGCCAGACCTGCATTCCCAGGGTGGGGAGGGGATGTTCCAGCAGAAGCAAGGCCAGTGTCTCCTGGCATTCCCAGATCCACCACTGCCCCGGGCCTCCCCTGAGCGGGCAGAGCTGCACCGTTCCCCCATGGAATGAGGTGGGCTTTGAGGTCCCTTCCCTCAGCCCCCAGCATTCCGTGGTTGCAAGGCCAGCAGCAGTGAGCAGCACAGCTCTGTGAGCTCCACGGCTCCTCCACCTGCCTGTTTGCCAAGACACAGCGCTGGCATTCCCGAGCCTGTTGTCAATCCGGTTCTGTCCGGATAGAAATAGGATATTTTCCTGGGACTGTGCTGCTCAAGGTGCAGCTTCATCCCTTCCACGGGTGCCATCTCCACAGCTGCACTTGGAAGTGCCTTTAATGGGCAGCCATTACAGGAGAAGCCATTTGGAGATCATTCCCACGCTGGGAGATTTTGTTTCCGGAGCCATCGAATGCAAATTTCGGTCTTTGCTTGTTGGGAGTTGATAAATTCCGACGGCGCCCGCCTCGAGTGAAAACATCCGAGTTTTATGCCGCCGGATTCGCTGCGGATCTTAAAGACAATGGCTGCACAAGTGCCATTTAATGTGGGAATTCAGCCTTTCATTCCCAGCCCTCGGCTGCAGAGCGGCGCGATTGGCTCCGCTCCGCTCCGGGAAGGATGGAGCGGGGAGCTGTTCCCTCGGAATCAAATGGAGCTGGTGATTTGCATGCACCTTTGGAGTCAAAATCAAACGTTTGCCCTGGCTCGGCCCTGGCTTAATTAAACTGATGAGAAGGCGCGATAGGCTTTTGGTCTGAGGCAGAAAGGATGCACAGAGCTGGAATTTGGAACAAACATAAAAAAACCTGCGCAAGGCATGGCTGGAAGTGATAAGAAATGCCAAGACTATGCATTACATGGGATCACGGGATGAAAATAGAAAATATCCTTAAAAAAATCCCGGCGTGCTGTGCAAGTGTTGTCGGAAGGGCTGGATTGGATTACAGGCTTTATGGATAATGTCCTGCAGCAGCACGGCCGGGGGCTGGCACCCGGGCCCAGGGGAGGCAGGCAAGGGAGCGGGAATTTTCCCTTGGATACGGGCCGGAGGAACCGGCGGGTTCCTGTCGGAGACGCGTTTGTGTGCGCAGATTCATTTCTGTAATGGAAGGTTTAATGTATTTTAAATGAGTTTAAATGCAAGTTCTAGAAAACAACAGCTCATTTCTGGTGAGCATCATCAGTTCAGGGAGCCCAGGGTTCTCTCCCTGTTATTCCTGTCGCTCCTGTCTCCGTGCAGGGCAGCATTTGGGAATTTTGGGCACCAGTACTTCGAGATCTTGGTAAACTGGCTTTTGTAACCTTAAAGCACAAACTTTCCTTTTGCCTTTCAAACCATCAAGTCCAGAAATGAGGAATACGGGCGTGTCCTCCTACCCCAGGTTGGCCAGAGCCCCATTCCAGGGCGTGAACTGGGGGATGAAGGACTGAATCCCACTTCCCAGTCACCCCTTGCACCCCTGCCTGCTTCACCCAGCCCATCCAGACTTGCTTTCCTCCTCTTGCTCAGGTTGCAGGTACCCAAAAGCAGGGAAGGGGTGCAGTGTTTTAAGAACACATTTTCCCCACCAAAAAAAAAAAAAAAGAGTTTATTTAAAAAAAAAAAAAGTAATTTCAGAAGGCTGTTAAAAAGAGCTGATTGAAATAGATTTTGTTTTCACAAGACCGATCGCCGGTGGAGCAGCTGAGCTATTTATAGCCCAGAGCTTTGCACTTTTAAGTTGCTTGTTTGATACCAGTAAAATAAAGAACAAAGGAGGAACGCATCTGACCTGGTTTAACCCTCCCAAACCTGGTCTCTGCTTTGCCCTGGTCACTTGGGCTGCTTCTGGGGCCGTGGGAAAGCTCCTCCAGGATTTTCACCCCACCTGGACATAAACCCTGAGGTGTCTCGATGCTGATGTTTGTTTAAAGGGTCATTTTTATAACCACCATCAAAATTCAGTGTCAGCTGCACAAGGCAGCTCCAAGGATAAAATTCCACCCCATATTATTTTCCCCTTAGGAAGAGCCCCACACTGGGTCTCCACCAGCCCACCCCATTTCCTACAGCACCACAAGAGCCAAATTTATTTTAATTTTAAATACTTTGATGTCGGGGGACTTGGCTCTTGTACAGCCCTGAACTTCCAGCAGGAGGGAACAGTTTCCAGGACTTCTAACTTGCCTTGGTTTCCCACTGTTCTCCGGGATTTGCATTCATCTCAAGGGGGAGCTATTCATTTCCAAGTGGGATTTTCTCCCAATCTTGGGCTCGCTGCTATTCCAGGAGTCACGCAAGGCTCAGCCCCTGCAAACCAACCCCTGCATCTGCTCTGGGAAGGACTGGTGGGAATGGGAATGGAGGGGCCAGGCAGCACAACTCCAGCTGATTTGGGAAGGGGAGAGGAGGAAGGAGGTCTATCTCCTGTAATATCCAGGGTGTCACCTTGGAACCAACCCAGGCCACAGGAGGGCTTCTCCCATCCCAGTTTTGCTCCAGGAGCCACCAGGCTGGGGCTTAAATCCGAGCATCAGCTAATGAGGTTAAACCCGTGTGAGCACAAAGCCCAGCTCAGCCTAAACCCTGTGAGCACAAAGCCCAGCTCAGCCTAAACCCTGTGAGCACAAAGCCCAGCTCAGCCTAAACCCTGTGAGCACAAAGCCCAGCTCAGCCCCACTGCTGTCACAGCGTGCCCAGGCACTGGGAGACACGTGGAACTGGGGGTGAGAGGAGATGTCCTGTCCCCGGGGCAGCTCCAGCCAGGATGGGAGGGAAACGGGGCCATCCAGCTCCGTGTGATCCCCTCGGATCCCAGACTAGCACGAAGCCCCTCCCGAGCCCCCTGGATGCGGCACATCCCTGAAATGTGCACGGCCATCCCGCCTCTCCCGGCTTTTAGGGCTGCCAGAGTGTCCTGTCCCTGACGGACAGGGCCCTCGGGTACCCTGGGGTGCCCAGCACAGCTTCTTGCCAGGGGTCAGATGGAGCCAGGGATGCACAAACATCCCAGGGCTGAGGAAGGCGCCGGCTGCAGCCTCCAGGCTACTCCCGGTCTGCGCCAATCCCGGGATTTAATGCGCTTTCCGAGGAGACGCGCCCCCCCCTCGCGCTGTTCTGGTTTGGTGCCCAGAACATCTGGTCACCCTATAGCCTTTTTTTAATCCAATCGCTCCCTTCCCTCGGCACACTCCCGGCCGCCGGCGGCTGAGCGGGCACCGGGAGCCAGCGGGGCCCCTCCCGGCCCGGGGGCTGCCGGGGGCATCCCAAATTCCGCCTCCGCCTGCACGGGGCACGCTCCCCCCGGCTCGGACACGGGATTCGGCTCCAGCCCAGGGGAAGGCAGTTCGCTGGGTGTTTTTGGGGCCACGCGGCACTGAGTGCCCGGGGCAGCGTCCCTGCATCCCGCCGGGCCTGGATGGGCACCGGGAAGGGCAGGGCTGGAATGGCCCCCCCGCCGCGGGCGCGGCCCCTGCACAGCCCAGCACCGCTCCGGACACGGGCTGGGGGCTCCCACAGGGCACCCACAGGCCAGGGGGACACCCCGAGGGAGCAGCACCCCAGGATCACCCCAAGGAACCACCACAGCCACCGTGACCCCCCGAGGGGGAGCGAGGCACCGAAAATCAGCCGAAATCAGAACATTTAAAACCCCACACCGAGCCAGCCTGGTCCCCCTTCCCTCAGCCACGACATAAGTGTTCCAAGATGTTCACCCAGGCATTACACACCAGTGTGGGCCCTCAGCCTGGCACAGAACAGCACAGGCTCTGCTATTTGGGAGTGATATTTGAAATCCTACCCCCCAAGGAAAGCGTCAGGCAATAACATCCTGTTTTCCACGGAGAGCGTTCCCCGGGCCCAGCAGTGGGAAAAGGCTCCTCATTCCTTAGCAAAGCATGTAATGCAAAGCCTGAGCACTAAACCCTCCTGCTTCACACCGCACACGGACTGGGAAGCAAATATTTCTCCAACAACATCACCACATGGAAAGTGTTTGGTGAATCTCCAGCCTTCCCACAATATTGTTTTGGGAAAAAACAACCCAACCTGGTGGATCAGCGTCGAGCTGGGAGGGAGAGCAGCCACTGCTGGCAGCTTAGCTGGTGCTTTTCAATGGAAAAGGGGAGATTTAGGGGGGATATTGGGAAGAAATTTTCCCTGTGAGGGTGGGGAGGCCCTGGCACAGGTTTCCCAGAGAAACTGTGGCTGCCCCTGGATCCCTGGAAGTGTCCAAGGCCAGGCTGGAACAACCTGGGATAGTGGAAGGTGTCCCTGCCCATGGCAGGGGGTTGGAATGAGATGGACTTTAAAGTCCCTTCCAGCACAAACTGTTCTGTGATTCAGACTGTGATTCCATGAAGAATTCCCCACAAGATGGCACTGCTCCATCTGCTTTTCCCAGAACAGAGGGCTGGGATCCCACACGGCTGGAGAGACACAGCCACAGGATCCTGGGAGAACCACGGAGTGCTTTGCATGGGAAGGGACTTTAAGGATCACCCGGTTCCACTCCCTGCCATGGGCACAGACACCTTCCACAGCCCAGGTTATTCCAACCTGGCCTTGGGCACTTCCAGGGATCCAGGGGCAGCCACAGCTTCTCTGGGCAACCTGTGCCAGGGCCTCCCCACCCTCACAGCCAGGAATTCCTTCCCAATATCCCATCTATCCCTACCCTCTGGCACTGGGAAGCCATTCCCTGTGTCCTGTCCCTCCATCCCTTGTCCCAAGTCCCTCTCCAGCTCTCCTGGAGCCCCTTCAGGCCCTGGAAGGGGTCCCAAAGCCTCACCTGGGAGCTGCCACCCTCCCACCCCGGGAACGCCGTCCCTCCGAGGCTGGAACGGAAAATCTGACAGATGGTTTAAAGAAACCCAAAAAAGCAATTATCAAAGGGGATGATTTTGGAACATTTCCTTTGAAATCCAAGTTTGTTTAGCATTTTTAGCAGCTGAAATAATTCTCCGAGCATCTGATGGGAGCTCCGAGTGCTTCCTTCCCTCCTCCCGGCGCCAAACCCTGCTCCCCCAGGCTGGCGCTGGCACAGCGAGGCCCCTGCTCCATTGCCACTGGCAGTTTTCATTGGATAAAGGTTTTTCAGCCTTCCCACACGACCCAAACACAGGTGAGGGGCAACTTCCCTGTTACACCTTCTATTCACAATAAAATATTCACTAATAAATAATAACAGGGAGGAACTTTTCCCTAAATTCAGGTGCAGTTCCTATGGAGACAACAGCACCAAAATCCAACAGGAGATCCCAGTTCCTGTGGATTTCCTGCCTGTACCTGGTGCCCACCTTCCCCACGGAATCCACCTGAGCCCCCACACCCCAGGTGCTGCCCATGGGATGAATCCGGACGTGGCGTCAGCAGCTCAGGGGATGGATCTCTCCCACGGGAGCTGCCAATGCAGGCAAAGGACACTCCAATTTCCCGTGTTGAAAACCTCTGGAGACACTACACACCCAATGGGATGAGTCTCAGAAAAGAGGATAACAAGGCCCTGAAGGAGATTAAAGTTCGCTCCTCCTGGTGCGAATCCGGAGGAGGAACCGGCTCTAATCCCGCTCCAGAGGGAGATCCAAGGCCTGTCAGTCTCCTAAGCCATGTTCATTTGGGCTCAGCTGGGAACCCTCCGGCTCTGCAGCTCCTTCCCAGTGCCATCCAGGGGGACAGAGAGGGCTCTGTGCCAGGAGCACACTGCCAGGGCTGGAGCATCCCTTGGGAAGGAGCTGCTGCTCCCTGGAGCACCAGGGCCCGGAGTGCTCAGGGCTCCTGCCACTGCCTCAAACAGCAATCCCGGGGGTGTCCAGGGAATTCCCACCTACACAAGGGGCAGAAAGAGAGCCACAGCCCCATCCCTGGGTGGTTGATGCAAAAGATTATCTTCCCATGGAAAAAGGAAGGATAACTGAACATTCCAGCTAAATAGGGGGAAAGAAGAAGAGGCATTTTGAGTTTTCAGTGGGGTTATATCCAGGTTGGAGCATTTTTATTACTATTATTATTATTAGCATAGACCCAAGTTTGAAAAACCCCAAATGTCCCGGGGTGGATCTAAGCCCTGTGGAAATTAAAGCAGAATCCGATGGGATCACAAACTCCCAGCTTTTGGGGAGTCTTTTGGAGAAGTGCTGTGTGGGAACCAGCCAGGCTTGGTGAGGAATGTGCAGTGTGTTCCAAGGTTTGCTCCAGGAGGAGCAGAGGTGCTGCCAGTGGCTTTGGAATCCACAATCTGTGTCCATCCCACGCTGACCCAAAGGAGGGAATCACACCCAGAGCTCCCACTCCAGCACATGCGAGAGGAATTCAGCTCCAAGCATGAGAAAAACAGTTTTCCTGAGCTCCTGGTGGATCCCTGGGCAGATCCCAGGGCGGGTGGTGGGGCAGGACACGGGGGATCCCACAGGAAGCTGCTCCCTGGCTTTCAGGGAAACCTGGAGCAAGTGCTTTCAGGGGAAAAGGGAGGAAACAGGATTGAGCAATAACTGAAATGCAGCCTCGGGGAGCTGGGGTCAGGTTTCATTCCCAGCTCCATAAAGGAAGGGGCTGCCTAAATGCCCAGGGATTCCCAAACCAGTGCCCAGACCAGGATTCATGTCAGCACCTGGGATCCAGCACCATCCCTAGAAAAACTTAATACAGTCTTGGAGCAACTTCCAGGTGTGAGACTTGGTTTTTTATTTTATCAGGACTCTGATGGAGGTACATCAATGATTTCCTAGGACTGAGCCATAAAATAAAGCTGATTTAATCAAGGAGACTCAATCAGGAATGCCCAGTGGGAAGAGGGGGGGGGACGAGTTTAGGAGGACACTAAATCTTTGTGGATTTTGGGGGGTGACCAAATCAGGCAGAGATATGACAGAAATTCCACCATTTCCACTGGCTTTCCACCCACCCAAACTCCCGAGGCGCAGCGAGGGTCCCCCAATAACCCTCGTTATCCCAGTGGCTCCAATGCCTCCCGGAAACGCTCCCAGCCGGGCTGGAAAAGCAGCAGTTCCCTCGTGCGAGAGGAAGCACCAGGCTGGAAATGGGGGCTCCCGGCGAGAGGCTGGAAGGTGGTGCCAGGTGTGCGGGACACGGCACGGGACACGCGGGAAGGATGGAGCCGCCGGACGGGCGCCGGCAGCGAGCGGGGCTGAGCGAGCCGGGCAGCCGGAGCGAGGGTAATGCAATTACACAGCACGGGCAGGCCAAGCAGCACTAATCCCAAACGGATACCTGCAGGGAGCACGAGCGGGAACAGCTGTCGGACAACACGGCAGGAGCCACACGCACGCCCGGCTCCGCAGGCTCCGGATCGCCGCGCGCCGCCCGGAACACGGGATGCTCCAGGAGAACAACACCCATCCGTCGTGCAAACTGGGATGCTCCAGGAGAACAACACCCATCCGTCGTGCAAACTGGGATGCTCCAGGAGAACAACACCCATCCGTCGTGTAAACCATGCTGCCAACTCAGCCAGTGCTGGGACAGCCTGCGGAGGTGCCGCGTTGGAGAGGACTCCTCCGTGATTCCCTGACCTCCCCATATTCCCAGTTCAGCTCCCGGGCTCAGGGGGCACAAACGCCTCGTGCCCAGGGAGTGCTGTTGGTGTTTGGGTGGGTCCTTTGGGTATTTGGGAGTTACTAAATAAGACAGAACCACGGAGCAGCGTCTCTGCCCTTGGATGGCTCTGGGAATCTCTGGCTCTGTGACCAGGATGGATCCATCTGAGGGTGGATCCAGCACCGTCAGAGCACATCTGACTACAGAACCCATAAGATCTTTGGCACATGTTGCTGAGCTTTAGTAACCTGGGCTTTATGTACACCTGATTCTCAAGGCTGTTCCACTCATCCCCACATTTCGGGGAATGACCAGGGTGACTCCAGGGATGTCTCAGCACATGCTGGCTGAGGGGCTGTCCCGTGGCCCAGGGTGGGGTGTTTGCTCTCACTGCCAGGAGGGAAACAAGAAAAGCAAAATATTTCCACGTATCCACTCAAATATTTGTAGAAATCAGCCCCCAAGACACAGGGCCCCTGAGACTGAATCCAGGTGCCACATTCAGCTTTGCCAAAGGCACTGGGATTTTTGCACCAGGAGGGCCATGGCTATAGGTCAGGACCCATCAGAGGGGGCAGAAATCTGAGAGGAGATGGGTTTTTGGGAGGGATCTGAGGGGTTCAGCCGAGCCCCACATGGAGCCACGGCGCCATAAACAACTCCAGTGGAATTCTTTGGAAACTATTGGCCCATGTACATGCTGCCATGTGTGTCCTGCTTTCAGGAATTAATGTCTTTTCCTCCTGAGCTACCTACTGCTGTTTATTAATGACATTCTGGTCATCATTCCTGAGGGCAGGAAGGCAGAACTAAATCTGGCTCCGTCTTCATGGCAATGATTCCCACTCTTCAGCCCCAGTTTCCACTCAGGCTGCACCAAACGGGGATGAAAATAAAGAGAAGGAGTGTTTGCTGCTGATAAGGAATTATGGAAGGCTCTGTTTTCATGGGATCATGGAATGCCAGAATGGCAGAAGGGTCAGAAGGGACCTTAAAGCCCATCCAGTGCCACCCCCTGCCATGGGCAGGGACACCTTCCACTATCCCAGGTTGCTCCAACCTGGCCTTGGACACTTCCAGGGCTGGGGCAGCCTGTGCCCGGAGCAGATCCCATCGGATCCAGGGCTGGGCACCCTCTGGAAACAGGAACCACACTTTGACTTTCCCCAAGGGGCCCCAGCGTGACTCCCCAGCCCAAACACTGCGGCTCCAGCAACAATTCCCACTAAAGGAACGCCGGCGCTGCTGGATAATGTGTGGAGGGTAAAGGAGGCATTTAGAGGATGGAAAACTAATTGGTTTAGGAATCAAATTTGAAAAATGCAGCATCTTCCCGGAGCAGTGGGAGCACAAAGCCTCCGATCTTAATGAGCTGCCTCCGAAGGAGGCGGATGTGTCATATTCCTCCGCACGAGTTTGCATTAGGAAGCTGCTGGGATGGGAATAGTCATTACCTGCTTCCCACAAACACACTGGCTCCTCCCGAGCGCGATTACCCGAGGATGGGGCCGGAGCAGCCGCCGGGGTGTGCAGGTGCACGGCGGAATGTCTGCGGAGCTGCAGCGGCTCCGAGGAGCGGCCCACGATGGATATTAAAGGAGTCTGGGACACTCCGAGTCCTGATGGCTCAGATCACATTCCTAATGAGCTCGTTTATACCCCTGCAAACATCTTTTCCTCATAATTCCTCTGGAACTGTGAGTGCAGCAGCTTCGGGGGGAGTGAAGGTGTGGAAGTGCCATCGGCCGGCCGGGATACCCTGGATCAGCAGTGTCCCACCCCTCGGGAAGGGAGCCAGGACCCACAGCCATTTTAGTGCCAAACGATGAAACAGCAAGCACGGGCTCCTGCTCTTCCAAATCCATAGGCCAAACTGGATGGAAATGAGGAAAACCCCAGCTGGATGTTGTGTGTGCCCGTGTCCCTGCCCCGGCAAATCCTGGGAACCCCCTTCCCAACCTTCGCTCCCCCAGCTCGCACCACACTGGGCTTTACAGATGTTTGCCCTCCTTGTTATTTAAGATTAAAATCCCTTTCGTGGCAAATCACATCCATTTCCCCAAGTACAATTCCAGGACTTTTCCCCACCTTATGTCCCCGGCGTTCCCAGAGCCGTTAACGAACTTGCTGACGCTCATTAGTGCCAGTGTTGGTTTGTCTGAAGCCAGACTTGGCAGCTGCCTTCTTAAAACCAGCAGCAGGAAAAAGATCCCCACTTCGGCCTGGATGTTTTGGAAATAATTTTGTTTTCATGCCTCTGTTTATTTTTGTCTCCAGCTTGCTTTTACAAATGTGGAAAACCACAGAGAAATGGGACTTCTGGGCTCCTTCAGCCAGGGGAATCCTTCAGGCTCCGTGTGGCACCATGAGAGCTATTTATAAACCATAATAAACAGGGCATTGATAGGGAATGTTTGAGTGTTTCCAAAGGAGACACTGCTCTTTACATGAATGGGGAGCTGGGAATCCAGAAAAACTGCTTGCAAATAACAGGAAAACTCTCTGGAAACATGGAAAGAGTGGTGTTGCCACCCCTGGACAGGAGATCGATGCCCCAGGGCTGTCAGTGTTCCAGAGGCACGTGGAAAATGTCCTTAACAACACACTTTAGCTCCTGGCCAGCCCTGAAGGGGTCGGGCAGTCGGGCTGGATGGTTGCTGTAGGTCCCTTCCAGCTGAAAATATTCCACTCCATCCCATTCCCTCTGGCAGCCGTGGCCACAAAAGGCCAGGCAGCCCCTGCCAGGTGGTTTGGAGCATTTCAGGAGCCGCTCCTTCCCTTCCCTCCCTGGTCAGGGAGACGGGAGCTCCAATTCCCAAGCAGGGCAAAGCCAGGACTCGTGTCCCTGGCGGCCTGGCAGATGCAGAGCTTGGAAAAGCACTTGGAAAGGTCAGGAGAATACATTAAACCCGTCTCCTGGCCACCTCAGCAGATGCTGGTGGGTCTTTGTGCCTGGGAACCTCGGGCAAAACGGCCCCTGCACCCCCTGGGCTCATCCCATGTGCCTGTGGAGCGGGGCTGGGCGGGACAGCGGCACCTTCCCCAGGAACAGGGAAAACCAGGCATCCTGCTGGCTGGATGTCAGGGACAGAGGTGGGAACCACAGAGATGGGAGTCAGTGCTGAGGGTGGATTACTGGAGAGCACCCAGACATGGCACTGCCTGGGCGGTTTATCGGGGAAAACCCCAGTTTGGGAGTTTGAATCCCACCCTCTGGATTTATTTTTTAACTATTGGCATCTCGGGGTTTGAGCCTCAGTGGTTCAGCCCCAGAGTCCT
The DNA here is from genome assembly GCF_036250125.1 of Pseudopipra pipra. Taxonomy (NCBI): domain Eukaryota; kingdom Metazoa; phylum Chordata; class Aves; order Passeriformes; family Pipridae; genus Pseudopipra; species Pseudopipra pipra. The sequence continues at coordinate 65,767,555 of NC_087580.1, read as the reverse complement.
GCTGGTCGTTCCCAGCATGGAGCAGACCCTGTGCTCAGGGGGGCACTGTGTCCTGCCCCTCCCTGTCCTGGGATTCCCAAAAAGCACCAGCAGCCCAAGGAGGGGGAGGAGGCCTTTCCTGGGACACCCCAATCCTCTCCTGTGGGGGAGCTGTGGGTGGCAGTGGTGGAGGGAGCCCCTCACACCACTGCTGGTGCCGGGAATGGGAGGGGGGGCAGGAAGGCAGCTCTGGAAATGGAAAATATTCCTTTAATTAAGAAATAAAAGCTCCCCATCCTGCTCCCAGCTCGGAGTGCGCAGCCCCGCTGGATTCACGGAGGGGCGAGGGAGAGCAGGATGTGGCCAGTGGCTGGAAGAGATAAGCCATATGTCTGCACGCTCCGGAATGTGGAACAGGGATAATTACGTGACATTCCCCCGATAACAAACCCCCCCCGTGACGGGCGGCGGCAGCTTTTCACAGGGTTGGTGTTTGCAGGGAAACACGGGCGTGAAAGCGGAGAGCACGGGGAGCTGTTCCAGACGGAGCACGGAGGGGCAGCTCCTCGGCCCTGGGGAGCCGGGGGTTCCGAGGGTGCTTCCAGAGCCATGGAATGGTTTGGGCCGGAAGGGAGCGCAGGGATCGTTCCAGGCACTGTCCACCGGCACAGGCTGCTCCGAGCACGTGCTGAGCACAACGTGAACACCCACCTGGGGTCAGGTTGGAGCCAAACAGCGGGAAAAAGGCTCCCGGGACAGGGACCATCCTCCCCCCCAAGTCCAGGCCCTCCCGGGGCATGGGGCCATCCCTGCGTGCCCTCAACTCTGCCCAGCTCCACGTGTTTACATTCCTTCTGCTTAATATCTCTGTAATCTTCCCTGGCATCATCCACTCGGAATTCTTCTCCTCCCACTTCACACTTTGGAGGAGCCTTCTGGTCCCGCAGCAGATGCATTGTGAAGCCTCTCCTTCCCCGGCGCCTGCATATGCTTCATTAAAAGTGTTTGTTTCCTTGAGCAGCTCCAAGTTGGGATGTGACAAAAAAAAAAACCAACCACGATCCCAACTTTTTTGGACTTTGCCTGGCAGCCCCCGGGCCCGGCTCCAGGCTCCCGGGGTGCCCGTGTCACCCGCTCGCTCCGTGCCAGCGGCTCCCTGTCCTGCCGGGAGCGGCTCCGACGTGCTCCCGCACCCAAAGATAGAAATTGGGCTTTTTTATCCCCTGCACATGAAAGAACATGGTGGGAGGTGCCAACTGGGAGCAGCAGAAACCGGGATGGATTTCACCGCCGTTGCCTAGTGATGGGAATGCGGCAGGCTGGCAATTCCCAGCCCCCCTGGCACGGGAAAGGGTGGTCCGAGGGGACGGGGCACACGTGGGACACCCCAGAGCCCGGGGGTCACCCTCAGGGTGAGCTGAGGCAGGGCCAGGCACGGATCCCAGCTCTCCTCAGGGGTGCCCTCAGCGCTCCCGGGGGCTCTGTGGGTTCCTGCAAGGATACTCTGGGAAAACATTCCCCCAAACATTCCCGCCAGGTGCTATCGGGAAGCCCTGCCCGGCTCTGGTGAGACTCTGCTCCAGACCCCCTGCACAGAGCCAGAACTCCTGCCTGGATTAACAGCCCCGTGCACAGGTTTTTATGGAATGGCTCTGGACACAGCTGCCATTCATAAAATACCCCAGCCTGGACTTTTATTCCTCTTGGAAAAGGGATTTGGTTACAGTTCCTACAAATGTGGGGATGTTAAAAACAACAGTGTCCCGCAAGCCCTGACACATATGGGATGTTAACTTCCATAAAGCATGTAAGAGTATCCCAGGTTGTGGAATTCCACATCCTTCACAACAGCAGGATTATCCCACATTTCAGGATGCTTCCCACTGGGAAGCAATGCCTTTGTCCTGTCTTTGTCATGGACTGGGCTGCTGAGGGAGAGGTGTCCTGACCTGGGTGCCACTGGGTGGCAATTCACACCTTTCCCATTTAGAACTGGAATTGCACCTGGGAAAACTCTGCCCTTCTCCCAGTCCCTGCAAAACCAGTGGGGAGAGCCCTGGCTGGCTGAAGGGGGGCTGCACCCACCATCCCACCCTTCCTTCCATCCACCCCGTCCCACCTTGGCTTCCCGACAGCGGGAAGCGAGGCAGGAGCTCCATCCATGGCATTCCATCACCGTGGCTCTGGCAGGGAGGAACAGATGCTGTTCCTGCTCCCGCTGTCCTGGAACCTGCTGAACAATTTGGGGGTGATGGATGAGACGCTCCGAGATGATTCCCAGCCATGCCGTGGGTGGTCCCGGGAAAGAGCCCCCCACCCTTCCCACAGGGAGAGCTCCAGAGGGGACCCACCGTGGTCCCAGCCCAGCTCTGGAGCCCGTGGCTGCTCCGGGCTGGGAAGAGCCTGGTCTGCCTCGAGCTCTGGGAGACACTCAGCCCATCCAGCAGCACGTCCAGCGGGATCTGCAGCTGCTTCAGAGGGGTCTGCCCTGCCCCTTCCCAGCCCCAGGCCAGCTGGAAATGACCCTTTTAGATAAGATTCGCTCAACAGTTCAAAAAATCCCCAAACATTTGTCCTTATTTCACTTACAACAGTAAAAGCCAGTGCAATTCCCAAGCTGAAATCTAATTAATTGCAGTTATTTGTCCTGAAGTTGATGGATTTACTCCCATCCCTAAGCACAGGATGGAATCCTGTCAAGGTTGTGCAACCCTTTTCCCTGTCACTGGTTTTCCAGGGCCCAGTTTTCCCCGTGCCTGGGGCAGCCACAGGTGGTTTTGGCAGCGAAGCATCACCTGCCTGTGGCTTCCAAAGCCCAAAACTCCAAGGAAAAGGCAGGAGCCGCAGTCTGACACTCGCCAACTGCTCGGATCCTCCCTGTCACTGGAAGTCGCCGTGCCCCCGACTGTTCCCGAGCTCCACATCCCATTTTTCTGCTGTCTGGAATGAAAAATGCCGGCACACGGCTCCTTCCCCCGGCAGGTACCGCTGTCGAACATGTTGCCTTCCCGACATGACACGGAGCCTAAAAACTCACAGAGAGACTAATTACTGCAGAAAATTCCAGCAGAGCCCCTTTCCTGGCGCTGGAGCTGACAGCCCCCAGCCCGGCCCCCCGCCCGGGAGAGCTGTCACTGTGTCCTGCTCCGGGATCCAATGGGAATCCTGCGGATCCCACTGGGATGGGGGCTCACGAACACGAGGATTCAGCCCCGCGGGGCTGCCTGTGAGACAGATCCAGCAGCATCCAACCACCCAAACCAAGCCTAAAATACTTATAATTAAAACCTGCCACACCCCTCTGCTTCCCGTCCTTCCCAGGAATAATGTTGATAAATACAGACATATAAGAATAATAAATCCTTGTATAAAACTGCAACTAAATTAATGCCACAAGAGCTACAAATAAACCTCCGACTGGAAGATCTGATATAAAAGCAAAGTGCCAGGAGATAATTGATCTGGAGGCTGAGGAATTAGCTCCCATTTACCTAGATGAGGTATAATAAATGTAATGTAGATCAGTCACATCCGTGTAGCTCTAATTTCCTCGGAATCGGGAAATAATGCCACATGAATTCCTTTAAAAAGCCATTTTGCCCAGGAAAATTGAACTGGGAGAGCATATTGTTTCTGTGAAATATTGAGCTGTGCAATCAGAGCCACTGTGTGCTCTGAGCAGAGCTGGGGGGGACCCACCTTCCCTCCCCTCAGAGCTGCCGTGGAGGGGTGTGAAAGCTTCCATTTCCCACGCCAGAAACGGGGGGAATTCCACCAAAACACCCCCAACGTTTGTCTCCCTCTTTATCCTTCCACACTGAAATGGGATAAGCAGAGAAGCCACCCCGAATGCCCTGTTCCTTTTGGGATGAGCTACTCAGGGAGCTGACCCCGGCCGTTAGTAAAACACCGCTGTTAAAAGCCACTGATAATTCCCAGGAATTGCTTCTGTGGGATCAGATCCCAGCACACTCTGCCTGGCAGTGGAGCCACCTGAGGGACGGTGTCGCTGGGGTTTCTCCACCTTTCCTGGCTCGAGCAGCAGCTCCAAGGCTAAATCAGGCTCTTCCCATCATCGGTTTGGCACTGAAGGGATCAGAGCCTGGGATGTGTGGAAAGCCAGGCTGGACAACCACAGGGCTGGGATTATTGCTTAGATTTGGGTTAATGTTTGGTGACTGAAATGCCATTTTTGCAGGACAAAAGGTGTTTTGGTGCCTGACCCACCATCAGAGGATGATCCCATGCCTGTGCTTCCCTCGAAACCTCCATCCCCACACAGGACTTTGCGCTTACAGAGATATAAACCAGCAAAAATGAAAGAGAAACATTTTAAAAAGGGAGAAAAAAAATTAATATTTCCTAGAAGTTCATTTAAGGGGAAAAAAAGGCATTTTCCCAGGGAACGGTGTGTTTGTGGTGTGTTTCTGTGCCTGAGCCCGTGCAGGGAGAAAAATACACATTCAAAAGGGGAGGAAAAGTGCCAGAGCCATTTTTATTGTCTGGTTTTTGGCAAGATGCTGCAAGTTGGAGACTTCCCCCAGTGTTAATAACACAGTGTTAGTGACACACGGCTGCTTTCCCGGAGTTCAACCTCCACGACTCGGGGAATTTGGGACATTCAGGTCTGGTGGGGGACAATTTGGGAAAACAAAAGCCTTCAGAAAAATCCAAACACTGAAAATATTCATGTCATGGAAAGCCCCAAATATTTCAGTTTCAAAGCATTGATGTGACCTGATGGAATTGAAGCATTTTGGCCATTAAATGTTATTTTAGATAGGGAAAAATGCAATCCTCAAATTAAGTGGAAAAGCAATTTTTTTCCAGTTTGTTTGTGAATCTGTTCAGAATTCTTTCACTGAAAATTTTAGGGGGGAAAAAAGTGTGAAATGCTCTGTAAGTTCTGTGTCTGCTGTCAAGCATTTGGAATTCAGGGAATAACTCAGATTTGGGGGGACACAAGGAGGGAGCCCAAATCTGGCCCGGCTGTGTGCTCAGGAGACCCCTGGAAGGTGATCTTTAGTGTCTGGAGAAATTGGGAAGCTCCACAAATCCCTGCTCCTCAGTTTTCAACCGGATTTTTCAACTGGAGGCTTTTCCACAGGGGACACACCAAGGGAAAAACAACATTGGAGTCAGAACTGAGGTACTCCCAGAGACAAACGTGATTAATGGGACAACGGTGGAGAGTTGAGGCAGTTCCTGCCATTTCCCACTCTCCAGGGGCTGGTTCTGCTCCCATCCAACACCAGCTGCAGATTCCTCAGCACCATTAGTATCCAATCCAGGAATATGACATTTGAAACCCTCTGTAATTATGGAATGAGTCGCATTAATTTAATCTTAAATAGCCTTGTTTCTTGATTGAGGGAATTTTGGTGGAGCGGGTTGTGTACAGGCTCACCTTTCCCTAAATATATTCCCTACATGTATTCCCTAAATATATTCCCTAAATATATATGCACTCACACAGCGCTCCCAAGAACATCCTCAAGTTAATCATGTCCTAATTAATCAATGATCAAGTCTTATTAAAGGGGGTCACAGAGCTCCTGATTCCCCCTTGCATTCCCATCCAAGCTGCTGCAGGACACACGTGAGGAATTAAGGGACAAGTTCCTTAATCTGCACAAAGGGAAGGATTAAAATTAATCAATTAAAATCCAGATTACAGCTAAATTATATATGAGGGGAAAAAAACCAGGAAAGCCCACATTTCTTTGGGAAACCTGCCCCGGTGCCCCACAGACAGGTTCTCCTGGATTTAACACAGTTTTTAAGCGATTGAGATGTACTTTTCCCGCTCTCCTACCGTTTTCCAGCCGGGAACAGCGAGGGTGTTGCGGCCGCACTTCCCAGCTCCAGGCGAAGCTCCAGGACGAGGGTTTTGGGGTCTCCCACCCCAGAGGTTCTGTCGAGGCTCCGTGACCCGCGGGGGGTGACACGCGTGTCCCCGAGCGCGTTCCCGGCCACTCCATTCCCGGCCATTCCCGGCCATTCCCAGCCATTCCCGGCCATTCCATTCCATTCCCGGCCGTTCCCGGCCATTCCATTCCATTCCCAGCCATTCCCGGCCACTCCATTCCCGGCCATTCCCGGCCGTTCCCGCGCGGCTCCGCAGCGCCACCTGCCGGCGGTGCCCGGGACTCGCAGGGGCGGGAAAATCGGGCGGGAAAAGGGGGCGGGAAGGCGCCATTGCCGCGGCTGAGGGCAGGGGCTGTGAGGGACCCCCGACCCGCCTCCGCACACCCCGGGCAGCTCCGGCCTGAGGCGAACCCACCCCGAAATGAACCGAAACCCACCAACGAACACAAAGCCCCCGGATAAACCACAGACCCCTCCGAGTTCGGTGGCCAGGGTGACCCAGAGGCAGGAGGGCAGCTGACCCCGGGCAGGCGACAAGCCCGCCCCAAACATCCAGGAAACCCAGGAGCACGGCGGCAGCAGGGCAGGGATGCACTGTAAGTAATAAACATTATACACTTCATTCATTTATAACACCAGAATCGCTGAACCTGGCACATAACTCAGGCGGGAAGGAGGGAGGGAACGAGGCAGTTCCCCAAGAATGCAAAGGGGGTGAGTGCACAAAGTCAGGAACGGGAAGTTATTCGTATTAAAAATGGTTTATTTCTATTTACAATTCCACGTCTTACATCCCTCGAAACAAAAGAGTAAGGAATTAGGAGAGGAGTCAAGCTGTCATCACATGCCATTGATTAACACAGCTCCATGAGGATCCTGGAATATGCAGTGAGAGTGGGAACCAACCAGTGCCTCTCAGAAAATTAGGTTTTATAGATAATTCCCAGTTTTCTTTGGAAAAAGAAATATCTCTATTTTAACAGGAAATTCACTTGGGATGAACATCCAAATGTGCCAAGGCAGAAGAGAACCACCCCACTGTGCCCAAGGAACAGCAATTAGGCCAGGATTTAAGTTTTAATGGGATTTGTGTAATTAAAAATGCAGTAAATTTAACTGAACAAAGAGATTAATTATGGCAATTAAACACTTAGTAAGTTTTCCTGGGAATTCAGAGAATTCTATGGATATGGTGCTGATCAATGCCTGATTTATTAACATTAGTTTGGTAAGTTTTCTTGGAAGTATGCCCTAAGTAGTAAAAAAATTCCAATTAAGATGGAAAATTAATATTTGTAATAAATATTTCCTTACTGAGATCCAGAGAGAGGGAAAACATCCAATAAAATAAATCAGGAACAACATCTAAATCCCAGCCTGCCTGGGAAACAAGGGCAGGAATTTCTAATTTAAAAAACCACTTTTGGAAGACTCAGGAATTCCTTGGAAGTCAAGATTTTAAATCTGCTTCCTCTGCTCTGATTTGGCAGGGAAATGGGAATTAAACAGGTGAAGTTCCTCCTATCTGAGAATTATCTCTATTTAGTGGCAGTAATGATCCAGAGTAACTCAGGTTTCTCTTGTATTTGACATTAGAAACTCTGAGCACACATTTTCTGTGGAGCTTTTCAGTGGAGTCAGGAAGTTTCAATGGAATAAAAGAGCCACAACTGTTGGAATTACAAAATTCAACTTGGCAAAAATCAGGAATTTTACTTACAAATCCATGGAGGAGGAGGAGGACACCAGAAACACACTCCAGCTCAAAGCAATGATTTATTGGAAATGGCAGTAAATCAAACTGACAGTCTCTGGTTATGGTCAAGCAATTATCCAGGAGTCAGAGAGAAAAGGGGGAATCTTGGACTGGGATAAGGCCTTCCAGTGGCTTTGCTTCCTAGTGGCTCTCTCCTTTTTTGCCAACTACCTGGAAGAGGGGAAAAAAACAGGAATAATGTTTCACAGCTCCTGAGCAGGACTCTTTTGGTTTGGTAAATCCAAGTGCAACTCAATTCCCAGTGAGGGAACCCAGGAGCGTTACGGGAGCACCTGGAGGGATGGGAATCCCTTCCCGGGGTTAGGAGGGATGGGAACACACACAAACCCTTCTGTTTAGTGTTGAACACAGCAAGGCTATTTTGGGAGGAGTTAGGAGACGGGAACTGCCAGAGAACACTCCAAAATCCAGGTCACACGTCAAGCATTACACCTTAACACACTCCATAAAAAAGTCAAGTGGGAAAAAAAACCCTGGATGCTCAGTTTGAGGCTGCTCCTTTCCTTGGCATCCTTTCCATGGGCTTCCCCAGAAATACTGACCTGATAATGCAGCTCAAACCCGTACAATAATCCAGGAATTCACAGATATTCCAAAAAAAGCCCAAACCCCCTCAGTCCTGAATCCATGGACCCACGGGAAGCATTTTTCCTGCTCCTTCCCTTTTTTAATTCCTTGTCAAACTGCAACGGGGAGGAATTCTCTCCCACTTTCACCTCAAGGAATCCCTAATCAGGAGCATTTCCAACTGGAAATTCAACCTAATGCTCAAAGGCAGGAAAATTCCAACCTGGCAATGTGGGGGAAGAAGAACAAAATCAGATAATTAATCCAGTTAAAAAAATACAGTTAAACTTGTCACAGAGCAAAATTTATCCCTGCTGTGCTTCCAAACTGTGTCCACACACAGATTAGGCAAAGAAATCAGGAAAAGAAAAAGGAAAACCAGAGTTAAAAGATTAGGGATTAGGTGTTAGGAAGTATGGAATACCAAAAAAAAGTTCGATACCAGTCAGAGGCAGAGAGGGACAAGTGGCCCATGTGAATTATCTGGAAAACCCAGCACATGGATATGGATATTTTGGCATCTCAGCTCAAACCCCACCCGTTTTCTGCCCATCCCACCCCACAATCCCACAGGAAATGTTTATTAAACCCCCAGGTAGGTGGGTTTGATTCCATTTCCCTTCCTTTCCATTAGGATATTACAAAGGAGTCTTGGCAGAGCATCTCCACCAGCCCCACAAAATTCAGCTGGGAAAGGACTCTTTGGTGTGACCTTAAAATGACAAGTTCAGGGTAAAAACGGGGCAAGTGAAGTGTTTAAGGAATGATTTGGAGCAGGGAGAGGAGGGAGAAGCTGAGCTGGTGAGTCGGGAGTGCAGAAGGTGCTGGGACTGTGGGAAAGGCAGGAGCTGAGCAGAGGGAGGGAGGGAAGGAGTGCGAGGCCACACCGATCCCATCATTACTTTTTAATTTCTTCTGCCCTTTTAGTTCTTTGGGAATGGGGAGTTAAGCTGGAAAACAAACAGAAGGAGCGTTACAAGAACCAAAGCAGCAGCAAAAGGTGTAAAAACGTTCAGTGCAAACAGGCAGGTCTGAGGAAACCAAGGAATTTACTCCAGAGGGGGCAAAACATATCCCCTACCCTGTCAGGATTTATCTGTGGCTCTTCCCACTACTCTCCATGGGCTTAAACAGCAATTTTTTCCCTGGTGTCCCTCTTTTCCACCACTCTAAAGACTTCCCTCCTCCTCAAACTCCACGTCTGGGAAGGAAAATAGGAATGTTACAGGTAGTGTTGATGAGGATCTGACTGGGACACATCAGCCAGTTCCTCATCCCGCCCTGCTCCTCTATTTGTGAGCACTTCCTTCCCATCCTGACCTGCCCAGCACAACTCCAGGAGCACTGTGTCCACAGACATTGTCTCCTTTCAAATTTCAAAAGCCCCAGAAACCAAAAAATATGAGAAGATCACCAAGATTTGTAGTTTGGGAAGAACGGGGAAGGTCTGCAATCTGAATTAAGTTAATTTTAGTCCATTAGAACAACTTTTTAATGACTTTGAGCTGCAGTGAAAGGCAGCAAAGCCTGTTAAACCTATTTATTAACTTATTACCTGCAAAGAAATTCAGTTTTATGTTAAGGTCAAATTTTGCTGTTATAAATTAAGTAGGTGCCACATTGCTGTTAGTGCTCTAACCTTCTGAAATGAAAGGTTATTTGTAACATCAGTCGTGGTGCTCTCAGTGTTATTGGTCACCTCCCCAGGAGTTTGCAGGAGCATTTTACAAAGCCTGCTAATTTTTAAAGCAGTTGATTTTAAAATAAGACTCTTTACATTAAAAGGTTCAAAAAAGGGAGTCCCAAAACCAAGATATAAGTCTCAGCTGTTAAAAAATAACATTGCTGTTGGTGTTTAGAACTTGCCAGCCCCTCAAATTTTCACCTATACAGTCTTACCACTGATTCCTACAAAGTTAGTGACCAAAACCTTGTAAAAAGTGGGTTTAGGAACAGGACTCACTCGTTTGAAGTCGTTCATGTTCGTGGCTTGCACTGGAGTGCCAATAAATGTGAAATATGTGATTCGTGTTGTTTCTTCATCACCATGATTGGACTGGACAAACAACTGAACAGGAAAGAAAGCCAAAAAAAAAAGGAGTTAAACTCTCCATCTCTCACTTAATACATAAAACATGAGGTGCCCGAGAAAATTAACCAAACCAGCACTTTTGTCCCAATTATAAAGGTCTCTAACACTCGCAGGAGCTCCTGTCCTGCCAATTTAAATAATTATATATAGAATGCTGGTGTCTTCCTGGTAGTTTGTTTAAACCCCACCCAGCTGGGATTTTCCCAGCTCCCACTTCCCCTCCCGAGGCCACAATGAGGAAGCCAAAGCAGATTCTAAGAAGTCCCAGCTCAGCATCCACTGGAATGACCCTCACCATCAACGCCCCGAGTTACCCGGGGGGTTTCCCCCCAGGTGCCCTCAGGGCAGGGCACTCACAGTGACGCTGTTGACGTTCTGGAATTTGACGTAGCGGAGCTGGATGATGCCATCCTCCCTGATGTCCTCGGGGCCCAGCTCCAGGGCCTGGGTGGGCTCGCTGCGCTCTGCCTCCTCGAAATCCATCGACCGCGGCAGGTTGATGAAGATCTTGATGTATTTGGGCCCTTGCCCTGGGTTAAAATAGAGAGGTGGGATTCCATTTGGGTGTTACATCCCAAAATTACATCTAATTATGAATTTTACGTGATCTCATGATGTAAACTGAGTTACTATAAAAGAGGTTCGTCTCTCAGTTGCTCTCACCTTAACCCTTGGATTAAATCCAAGAGTCTCTGCAGTGCATCAAACATTAATACTTTTATTTATCAAACATTAAGAAACACTTATATTTGTGTATATAACTATAGTAATTATACTTGCACATAAAAGTATAGCAATTCCTTATATTTGCACCCCATCCAACACCCAGACCCCTCACTCACCGTTGTCTGGCCCCTGAAGTTTCATAGAGTAAAGCTTGACAGGCTGACTAAAAGCTACAGTGATAAGCAGCTGTGGAAGGAAACAGAACAAAACCTCCAGTATTAAACACTGTTTTCTTCACTTAAAAACCAACTCAGCACACGAAAGAGGGATAAGGGAGCTTTGGAGTAAAACTCTGGGGTCACCTCCCTCTGCCCACACATTCCCTTTAAATATCAGCGAACACTTTTCTGACTGGAATTTTTTCGCTTTGTATCCTGATTTTTCTGCATCCCCCCTGCAGCAATCCCAGGATAACCCTGGACCCCCTGCCCATGTGTGCCCCCCGTGCCCATGTGTGCCCCCCGTGCCCATGTGTGCCCCCTGTGCCCGTGTGTGCCCCCCGTGCCCGTGTGTGCCCCCCCTGCCCCTGTGTGCCCCCTGTGCCCATGTGTGCCCCCCGTGCCCCTGTGTGCCCCCCGTGCCCATGTGTGCCCCCCGTGCCCCTGTGTGCCCCCTGTGCCCGTGTGTGCCCCCTGTGCCCCTGTGTGCCCCCCGCGTCCCTGTGTGCCCCCCGTGCCCGTGTGTGCCCCCCGTGCCCCTGTGTGCCCCCCGTGCCACACCTGCTCGTCGCAGTCGGACTCCAGGTAGGAGGGGTCCTTGCGCAGGCAGTTCTCGAAGCCGTGCTCGTCGCTCTCGTTGAGACACTCACACCCGGCCTTGTTGATGAAGGGCAGCAGATCCATCTGGGAACAGAGGCAAGAGCACGCTGAGAGCGGGACGAGGCTCCGCGGGCTCGGGGAAGTCACAGGGGTTGGTGACAGAAGGCACAGCAAGCACAAAACACGGGTATCACAGTGCTCAGGTGGGATTTATCCCTTAAATCCTGCATCCCTGCAACCACCTGCCATCCCAAGAACCAGAAACTTGGCACAGGGAGAACTTCCAGATATATTTTTGCTAAACAACAGCACAAGTCACACACACAAACACCAGCCTGGAGTTAGAATCGATTTAATTAAAAACCACCCCAAATTAGTCCTATGTTCCCAACTCTCCAGGCTCCAAGCCATTTAAAAGGGGGTGTTATTGATTAATTATCCATAATTTGATTATCAATAAACTATTCAGATATCAGTAATTAATTGTTGATTAATTATCAATTATCAGTCAGCAGGAAGGGATTCCTGTGTGCCACTCAGGGCAGGCACATCACCTTTTCCAGCTGTTCCTGTGCCATCTTTTTTATTTTATATATTTTATACCCTTGTCATCTTTGTTCTTCTTTGATGGGCAACGAGAAACCTAAAGTGAACACTTTTACTACTGTGCCCTTTGGCAAACATTAGAAAAATAAAATATGAGACATTTTTACACTTTCAAAAAAACGTTTGGAGGAAGGCAGGTTGGGATGGGTGAGAAAAGCATGGAAAACCTTATGATAAACATTAAATTAATTATTTTAACGACTAAGGAGATTTTTCATGCTTATTAAATGTACGCATATCAGTATTTAATTTTTTTCTGGAAAAGGAAGCCCAGATAAGTGATTTTCTGAGGCAGCTTTGCCTAAAATCCTAATATTTGACTTGGAGTGTGTTTAAAAAATGAAGATTTTTTTTGGTCTCCAGGCATTCCAACAAAACCCCCGGGAGATACACACGTATCCTTTGGGGATGTCTGTGTCCTCGCTGTTCCCAGGGTCGTTCTCCAGGTGCTGTTTGATTTTGTCCTCCAAGCCCACGGCATCTGCTCCCTGATATTGGTCGATCCGCACTTTGTTCCGGAAGAACAGGAACGTGGGGGTTGCTGAGATGTTGTTGGTGGCAGCTGTGCCCTGGGAGGCAGAAACCAGTCCCCATTCATTGTCTGAATGACCCTTAGGTCAGTCACCACTGGTCCCACTCATAATATTGATTTATTGCATTTTTGCTTTTCCCCCCTCAATAATTACACCAATATTCGGCTGGAAAGACTCCTTTAACCCCCACTGGTGCTAGATTCTATATTTAAAGTATTATCTTAATAATACAGGCAGCAGGAACTGATAACCTCTCTGTACACTGCTCAAATGAAGGGCAGCACAGTGGGCACTGCAAGAAAACTTTGCTAAATAGGGGGTTTGTTCTCCTGATTTGGGAGAATTTCATATTATGGTTATTTGCGATGCCCCAAACATGGCAACAGCCACAGCACACCCCTTTTAGCTTTAAGCCTGAAGGGTTTGCCTTCAAATTCTCCATTCTCTGCTCTTTGTCTTCCAACTGAAAGTGTTTATTTTCATACCAACCTGGCATTGATGCACATCCACTTCCAAAAACGTTGCCTGGGGGTATTTGTTACTCAGGGCATTGAAGGCTGGAGCTATCCTTAAGCAAGGGCCACATCTGTGAAAACAACACTTCCACTTAATTCCACTTTTATTTTCTTTTTTAAATGCCTGCCCCCAACGGAATCAGCACATTCCTGCTCTTCCCAATATCCTGGTGCAAAAATAACCTCCCTACCTGGCTGCCAGCTGCTGATACAATTAAGGATGAGGAGTTAATTCCCAGCTTCCATGTCACGTGAGTGGCTTCACCTATTAATTAATACTAACTCATATCTGCAACTTAACTGCAGCATTTTTAACTGCTCAATGAAGTGACATAAAGGAGGGCAAAAGCAGAAAAAAACACTATTAATAGAAAAATCGTATCATTACTCCGCATCACATCCCAGGGAAAAACAGCACTTACATGTGACTTAAATATTTAATGGTGATAATGTATCAAAGCTTCAGGGATCATAAAATTCTTACAACAATAAATCTCATTTACACCTGCAACCGGCTCTCCCCATATTAATTTACGGGAATAACTGGTTACATTGTTATTAACATGGCCCTGTTTTCTGCTGATTTAACTCCATCACCTTGGCTGAAAATATGTCATTTTTAATTATTCCGTGCCACCAAAAGTGTGGGAAGCATCCAGCTGCAACTATTCCTGCAAAGGGATATTCTCACTGGGAAAGAAGAAATTAAAATCATCCCCCCCCAAAAAAGTAGAAAATTAGCTAAAAAAAAACCCCAGAATTCAGCAGCAGCAACCGGACAACAACGAGGTGTGCTCTGAAGCCCCAAACCCCCTGGGATTATCACTATTCACAGATTAACGTGAATAATTCAATCGCTGAGGTTTCTCTGGTCACGAATTCATCCAGATCTCGCCGCAGTTGTACCTCAAAGCCCTGCCGAGGAGGGGGAGAGTCTCTGCCTTTGCTGGGCAAACAGCGCGAGGACAGAGCGAACTTTGGTGAGGGCAGAAGATGTTTTTAGAAGTTTGGGATGTTTCATTGCTGTCCGTGCCCCGCTTACAGCAGCTCCCTGACCCGGCACGGGGTTTTAAAGCAGCGCAGCGCCCGATCCCCTCCCGGATCCGAGGGCTGGGTAAGGGCTCGGCGGGAAAGGGGGGTTTAATCCCAGGAACAGGAGCGCGGTGCTGATGCTGTGCCTACATCCGTGTGTCACAGAGTGCCGGCAAGGGCCCAAACGGGCCGGCCCCGCGCCGGGTAACGGGAACGACTGACACAACCCGGGCACAGCGGAGCGCGGCGGGAGCGCGGGGCCGCCCTCACTCACCCCCTCATGGTGAACTTCACCACGGCCAGGCGGGAGCCGGCGGCGCTCAGCTCGGGCTGGAACTCGGTGTCGTTGGCGATCACCTTCACGCCCGCCATGGCGGCGGCCCCGGTGGCGGTGCAGCCCCGGTGGCGGCGCCGGGTGCGATGTGCAGCGTCACGGCGGGCAGGGCGCCCGGCATGCACCGCTGGCGCTGGGCTGGCACGGCCACGGCCACGGGCGCAGGCGCGGCCGCCCCGCGCCGCTCCGCCCGGCCGCCGCCCGCAGCCGCCATATTGGGGCGGGCCGGGGCGGCAGCGCCGCCATCTTGGGGCAGGGCACAGAGGGGCGGGTGACGCCGCCGGCCGCCTTTTTGGGTAGGGGCGGTGCCGCCATCTTGGGGCAGGGCAGAGAGGGACGACGACGACGCCGACCGCCATTTTGGGTAGGGGCGGTGCCGCCATCTTGGGGCAGGGCAGAGAGGGGCGGGTGAGCCGCCGGCCGCCATGTTGGGTAGGGGCGGTGCCGCCATCTTGGGGCAGGGCAGAGAGGGGCGGGTGAGCCGCCGGCCGCCATGTTGGGTAGGGGCGGTGCGCCATCTTGGGCAGGGCAGAGAGGGTGGGCGATGCCGCCGGCGCCATTCCCCTCTCCGTGGAAGCGCTGAGGGCGGCCCGGCGGTTCCCATGGTGACCCGGCTGCCGTCAGGCGCGGCGGCCGCGCTTTGCAGCGATGCGTCCCGGCTCCGGGACAAGGAGCAGGGAGCCGGTGAGAGCGGGATAGCGGGATAGAACGGGGCGGGCACAGCGGGAGCGGCCGGGCGAGCCCCCGGCGGGGATGCTGCGGGGGCCGCCGGGGGCTCTGCGGTACCGGGCGGTGCCGGGACACGGGGATACCGGGAACGGCGTGCGCGGGAGCCCGGGGACAGGGATACACGGGTATCCAGCTATCCATGTGCCCGGGGACAGGGAGACACGGGTATCCAGCTATCCATGTGCCCGGGGACAGGGAGACACGGGTATCCAGCTATCCATGTGCCCGGGGACAGGGAGACACGGGTATCCAGCTATCCATGTGCCCGGGGACAGGGATACACGGGTATCCAGCTATCCATGTGCCCGGGGACAGGGAGACACGGGTATCCAGCTATCCATGTGCCCGGGGACAGGGAGACACGGGTATCCAGGTCCCCGGGGACCCGGGCAATGCAGGACCCAGGTACTCGAACGCCCAGCGAGCCGCGTATCCAGGTGCCCGAGTGCTCGGGGAACTGGGTGTCCAAGTGCCCAGATGCCCAGGGTCACAGTTCTCCAGGTGCCCATGGCCCCAGGTGTCCAGGGACACAGGAATCCATGTACCCAGGTATCCAGGGTCACAGTTCTCCAGGTGCCCATGGCCCCAGGTATCCAGGGACACAGGAATCCATGTGCCCAGGTATCCAGGGTCACAGTTCTCCAGGTGCCCAGGATTGGAGTCCAGATTTCAGCAAGTTTCACCCCAAAACAAGCCCTGGGTTCTTAATGGATGGGAGTCTCTGCCCCTGTTAACGGAGCATGACCTAAGGAGAGGCTGCTCGTACGGAATTAATGCTCTGTGGAGACTGAAATTCCTTTCAGTGCCGGTTTGTTGTGGCCTTGCAGCCTTGCTGCTTTTGTTTCCCTTTCCTGTGCCAGCCCTGTTGGCAGCCGGGGTGGGATTTGGGGTTATGCAGCTGCTTGGGTTAACTGTCCTTCCTGACAGTTTGATACAGGACAAGCCTCTGTGGGTTTGATGTGCCATCACATAAAGCACCAGGAAAACCTGGGAGCAGCTTCCAAGGGGTCAATTAACTGCAGTTTGGAGTCCCAGATTATTATTATCTCGTCCTCTGCCTTGCTTTGGAACCTCCTGCATATCCAGGGAAATGTTTTAATTGTCTTCCCCCTGTTAGTCCTTTTTCTCTGTGCCCAAGTAATAAATAGAAAGTATAATTTGTAATTAAATTTAGAATAATCAGATTTTTATAAAATGCATAAAGAGCCCATTCATAGCTGGTTAATACTATTCAATGCTATTTTGCAGTATTTGGGGGGCAGATTATTTTTGTGTACACCCGTATCCTAATGTTAATTCCTTATTTAATGGCAATAAAAGTGTTTGGGAAGAGCAGCCCTTGGCTGTTGCCCTGCTCTGGTGTGACAAAGGTGGATTTGTCTTCCTCCCATAGATTTATTCTGTTTGGGGGATTTTCTGGCTGTAAAAATCATTATTATGGGTTTCAACATAAACAGCTTGGCTTGATAAAGGTGTTTAGGTGAGTCTTGGATTCAGTATTTAATATCTTGCACTTAAAAAATCAGTTTAATGGGTTTACTCAAATAGGAACCGATCCCAGACTATTAAAATTGGGGAAAAAAACTGCCTCTGAGGACAGAGAGTCTGTGGGCTGAGGTGAGATTGCTGTGAGTGTTGGGATGAGCAATGCAGGGAACAGGGAGCTCAGATCAGTCCTTGGGCAGGAATTGAACTCGGGAGATCGGCTGGTCTGGCCCCAGAGAGCACCACTGAAATCAGAATAATGACCTGGCCTGTGCCCACTGCCACTTATTCACCCAACAAAATTCCAAAGCACGTCTTGGATCTGTTTCAAGAACTTAAAATATCTTTAAAACCAATAAATCACCATTTCCTTCTTCTTTTTCCCTTTCAGGTGGTGGAATTGCCTCTCTGTCCGTGTGCTGAGCTGCGGCTGCAGGGACTGTCAGGCCTTGTTGGCTGTGAGTTTGTGGGGTTCTCCCTGGGAAACTGGAAATAATGAGCAGTCAGGTTGCAGCAATGTTTTGTGAAGCCTTTGCCTTTTCTGTGCCTGTGGCTGACAGCTCTCCTCTTTGTGCCTTTGCAGCTGTTGCCTGGTGTCATTTCCCTGCCTGAGCTGGCTGTGGGTCGGTGTGGGACGGCGAGGCCGGAGAGAGCGAGCGGAGGAGCCTCGGGCTGGAGAGGGGCAGGAGAAAGGCCCTGTGGGCAAAGGGACCTCCCCGTGTGCCCAGGGCCCTGCGGGGGACAGGATGGACACTCTGGGGTCACCCTGAGGGGTGAGTGGAGAGCCTGGGGCAGGATGTGAGTTCACCTCCGGGGAATAAAGAGGGCACGTTTGTGAGGGAAGAGCTGAGGGGTTTTGTCAGGAAGAGAATGCCCAGTTTTGGGGTAACAAAGATCAAATCAATTTTGTGGAGGAAGGAGAAAATTGGGGGTGAAACTGGATGTTATTTGTAGTGGAGAGAATGAGCACTGAGAGGTGAACAGGGGCACTCAGCAGTGGGCATGCAGGGAAAGTTCTGAGAGTAAACTTGCAATAGTCTCTAGGGTAGAGATTGAACATATTTAGGTATTAAAGAGGTGATCAGATGTGGAGAGGTAGGGAAATTTTAGGGGGTAAAATCTGGGGCAATCTGTAGCAGAGAGAATGAAAATGTTGTGTTAAAACAGAGGTAATCAGGAGTGGGCTGGAAGGGAAAGTTGTGGGGGTGAGATAGGAGAGAGTATCCATGGCAGGGAATGACTGTTTGGAGGTGAAGCTGAGGGAATCAGCAGTGGACAGGGAGGGAAAACATTGGGGTAAACTCTGGGGCAGTGTGTAGCAGAGAGAAGGAAGATTTTGGGGTCAGCTGAGGCCGTCAGGAGTGGGCAGGAAAGGAAAGTTCTGGGGGTAAAACTCGAGAAAACCTCCGGGTTAGAAAATGAACCTTTGGAGGTAAAAAAGAGTTACTGAGTGGTGTGCAGGTGGAGAAAACTGTGGGGGTTAAATGTGAGGTGATCTGTGGGGAGAGAACGAAGATCTCGTGTTGTGGGCTGGAAGGGCAGGTTTTGGGGCTTCAAAAGGAGGTCGATTCTCTGCGGGGAGAGAATGAAGCAAAGCAAATAAAATAAAGGAAAAGAAAAAAATAAAACTAAAAGAAATAAAAAATAAAAATGAAATAAAATGATAATAAAATAAAATAAAAATAAAGAAAATAAATGGAAAATAAAATAAAATGAAATTTAAAAAAAGAAATTAAATAAAAGAAAAATAAAACTAAATAAAATAATAAAAAATGAAATAAAATAAACAAAAAAAGAAAGAAACTAAAATGAAAATGAAATAAAATGCAATTACAGAAAGAAGTGAAATAAAAGAAAAATAGAATTAAATAAAATAATAAAAAATGCAAAAAAATAAACAAAAATAAGAAGAAAAATAAAACAAAAATGAAAATAAAATGAATAAAAAGAAATAAAATTAAATTAAATTAAATGAAAATAAAAAAAAGAAAGGAAATAAAATGAAAATAAAATTAAATTTAAAAAGAAACAAAATAAAAGGAAAATAAAGTTAAATAAAATAATAAATAATGCAATAAAATAAACAAAAATAAAAAGACAATAAAATGAAAATGAAGTAAAAAGAAATAAAATAAAATGAAAATAAAATAAAATAAAAATAAAAATAAAAGAATGAAATAAAGTGAAATTAAAAGAAAGAAACGAAATAAAAAGAAAGAAAATTAAATAATTTAAAACTGAAATCAAATAAGCGAAAAGAAATAAAATGAAATAAAATAAAAAGAAATAAAATAGAATAAAATAAAGTAAAAAGAAAGAAAATAAGGTGTTTTCTTTGAGGTAAACTGAGGTAAATTGAGGTAAAGTGAGGCGATGAGCGGTGGAGAGGTCCGGAAAATGTGGGGTGTTAAAGTCGGGGCAATGTGGTGGGCAGAGCAGGAGTGTTTGGAGGTGGGTTGAGGCTGTGAGCAGTGGGCAGGAGGGGCTAATTTTGGGGTGTCCCTGGGGTCGGTGCTTTGTCCCGCGGGTGCAGCGAGGCCGATCCCCGCGGCCGCTTTGTGAGGCAGGTGCCGGGTTTGGGGCTGTGTGTCAGGGAGGGCAGGGGGGCTGCGGCTGGGGCGCGGGGGGCGCGGGGGGTCCTTTGCGGGCCGGCGGTGTCGGGGCTGCAGTACCGGCCGTGTCCGCCAGGCGGAGACTGCGGGGCACAAGCCGAGGGTGCCCCGGGCCCGGGCCAGAGCCGGGCAGGGCCGGGAGGGTTTGGGAGTCCCGGCGGGGACAGGACCGAGGGCTCGGGGCACATTCAAACCCCCCCGACCGTCCCCGCAGCGCTGCCCTCGGCCGGGAGCGTCCGATCCCGCCGGGAATGCGGGAGCGGGGAACGGCCGGGGCATTCCCAGCGGGAATGCGGGAGGGGCGGGACTGGGATGAGCGACAGCGGGAGGGGCCCGTGAGGGGAGTGTGGGGCGGTGACCGAGGGGACGGACAGGGCGGGGGGACGGGGCCGGAGAAGGGTGTGGGGTGGGGCTGTGACCATGGAAGGGGTGTGGGGTGGGGCTGTGACCATAGAAGGGGTGTGGGGTGGGGCGGTGTCCATAAAAGGAGTTTTAGGGAGGGAAAATGCCCATAAAAAGAGCATGTGGGGCGGGGCGATGCCCATAAAGGGAGTGCTGGGACGGGGAGACGCCCATATAGGGTTGTGTAGGGCGGGGTTATACCCCTAAAAGGAGTGTCGGGGCGGGGCGATGCCCATGTAGGGTTGTGTAGGGCGGAGTTATGTCCCTAAAAGGAGTGTCGGGGCGGGGCGATGCCCATGTAGGGTTGTGTAGGGCGGGTTCTGTCCATAAAAGGATCCCGTGGGGCGGGGCGATGCCCATGTAGGGTTGTGTAGGGCGGGTTCTGTCCATAAAAGGATCCCGTGGGGCGGGGCGATGCCCGTCCAAGGAGTGCCGGGGCGGGACGAGATCCATAACGGGATGTCCGGGTCCCTTCCCCGCGGCATCGCAGCCGAGGCTGCCGGGGAGTCCCGGCCCGTGCGGGGGCGGTGGGCGGTGGGCCATGGGCCATGGGAGATGGGCGGTGGGCGATGGGCGGTGTGCGGTGGGCGATGGGCGGTGGGCGGTGGTCGATGGGCGATGGGCGATGGGCGATGGGCGATGGGCGGTGGGCGATGGGCGATGGGCGGTGGGCGGTGGGCGATGGGCGATGGGCCGTGGGCGGTGGGCGGTGGGCGGTGGGCGGTGGGCGGTGGGCGGTGGGCGGTGGGCGGTGGGCCATGGGCGGTGGGCGGTGGGCGATGGGCCGTGGGCGATGGGCGGTGGGCGGTGGGCGGTGGGCGGTGGGTTCGTTCCTGTGCTCGGGGGGCAGCGGGAGCTGCGCTGCGGGGCGGGACGGGCGGGAGGTGCCGGGGACGGCGGGGAAGCCGCGGCGGGGCCCGGGGGCTGCAGCTCTCGGGCTCTGCCCGGGCTCGGCGGGAGGAGCCGGGGGACGGCACGGCGCGATTCGGGTCCTTTTTGTCCCGATTTTCTGGTTTCCTTTTCGACCGCTGCGGTGCTGGGCAGGAAAGGCTGGGAAGGAAAGCCCGGGAGCGGCTTCCCGACGGGCTTTGCAGCCATTTGGCACCTTGGGAGGAGGCACAAATCCCCGCGGGGCTGAGCGAGGGCTGCGGGGAGCGCAGCAGGTGCGGAGCTGGGCCGGGGCTGGGACCGGTCCCCAAAACCCGCAGCCAAAAGCGGCCCAAAAGAACCCCGGAGCCCAGCGAGGGTGACAAAAGGACGGGGCAGCCCCAGGTGTGGCCGGTGAGGATGACGAGGGGCCGGCCCTGCCGGGGGGTTTGCTGGGAGCACTTTTTGTCGGGAGCTTCTGCAGGGGAGCCGTGGATCCCGGGGAGTCTCTCCAGCCAGGAAGTTCCCCTGATCTTTTAGCTCCTAAAACCAGTGAGTTTTATTTCCTCTGTGCACAAAACCTGATGGTATTTGTTAAACTCACTTGCTAAGTTCTGCATTGCTTGATGAACCCTTTCCTTCTTTGCCTTTTCCTAGAGGGATGATCGGTCCTGCCTTGGAAGCAAGAGAATGTCCTGGTGTCTGGGAATATTTTGGCCATAAAACTGGAGGTAAACTGTAGGGGACAGAATGTGTATTTGGAGTGTAATAGCTCAGCAAGTCAGGAGGGGAGCGATTCAAGTCATAAAGAGGAAATCAATATTTTGGGGCTGCCTTTCTGAGAGGGAATAACAATTGTTTTCCGTGGGAAGGCAAGCACGTGGCCCCCATGATTTAAGGTGTAGATGAGAGCCTGCCCAGGGGAGGTAAAGGACAGCAAGACTTTTGTGTGCTGACCCTTTATGGACAAATTGGTGGAAAGGTGAAGCTTTCACTCAGCATCTGGGAAAGACGGAGGGACAGACCGATCTCACTTAGTTCCTTGGTGCTGTGTTAATGCTTTTGGCTCCTTTTCTCTCCAGTTGTGCCCTCGGCTGATGCTCAGCTCTGTTCAGTGCCCAGCGGCTGGTGGAGTGTGGCGAGTTGTGCTTCCTGCCGGGCGGGAGCTGCCTTGGGAAGCTGCTCTGTCCCCACGGCTGTGCCGAGCTGGGAGCTTGGACAGGTAAGGGCAGGACCCGTCCTGCCGGTGAGGATGGGTTTGGCTGGGGGAGGATGGAATGGAGTGTGTGCCTGTTAACTCCGAGGAGAGCCAAAAGCTGGGAGAGACCCCAAGCAGGTTTGGTACCATGAGAGCAGCTTCCAAAGCCCTTGAGTGTTGGAGAAATGTCTAGGAGAAGCAGTTCCTTTTTTGCAGGGAGCCATTTTGCAAGGCCAGGGGGGTTGCCGTGCTCTCCAGTAAAAATACCGCCCTTGGGATGTCCAGGGGGAGGAAATCTTGGCCACGTGTGGGCTGGAGAAAAGGTGTGTGGGTGCCTGTGTGTGCCACCTGTGTGTGCAGGAAGGGGGTTCTGGTGCCATTGGGCTGCCAGGGAGCCAAAAAGGGCACAGTTGTGTGAAAAAGGCCAAAGCTCTGTTGGCCTCTGTCGACACCTGCACCAAAGGAGATGCAAATTTCCCCCCCTTGGTTGCAGACTGCCCAAAGCTCCTAGGAAAGGAAGTTTTAGTTTCCTCCCCAGCTTTGTGCTCAAGGTTTCCTTGCTCCTCTCTCAGCAGGATGTCGAGTGCCACCGTGTGCCCGAGGTGCCCCTTTCTCCTACTGGGAGAGCAGGAGGTGGAAGGAAAGGATCCCCAGGCATCTGCAGGCACAAGGGACTCGTCCAACTGGGATTTGCTTCCAGCCCATGGTAAGATGGATTTTCAGGGTCCCACGGGCCACGGGCCGGCTCTCCTGCTGGAGTTTTTGGGTGCTGGACTGGAACCCAAAGAGCAAACCTAAAGTCAGGTCTGTTCTGGAGTGTGTTCCACTTGTGCAAAGCTCCTTCCCTCTGTTTGTTTTCTGTTCTGGAAAGCACAGTCTGGGGGGCCCGGGCACTTCCTATGAAATGATGCCACGGAAATCATTTTGTACTGAGAGGGGAAAGGAGCTGTCTGTGGGAGGTCAGATGTCCACGATAAAAGCTCGATGTTTTTTCAGTCAGTGAGCTCTTAAAATCTCTTAGTGTGTGGGAATACCTGGCTTCTAAAACTCACCAGCTGAGTCTGAGAGGTTTCTTTGCAGAGCTGTTTTCAGGCAGCAGAATTGGCCCCCAGGAGGGACTCTGTGCCTGCTCTCCCGTGGCTCCAAGGGATCTCTGGCCCTTCACGCCGGCACCGAGATTTTCTCGGGAAGGGCCTCAGATCCCCAGACCGGTCTGGGACACAGGCAAGATCCCCCTGCCTTTAGAAATGAGGCCTTCTTGTGGCTTCCTCCCTGTACCCGTTGGTGGGTTCCAAAGAAGGCCTCTGGAAGTGCCTTTTGGGCTGTCCATTGAAGCCTTGGGACCAAATTGGGCCCCCTGGAGGGACAGTGCTGTTGGTGCCCCCCGGGTTGGGGCACCCCGAAGACTCCAGCGCGCACCGAAAGGATTATTCGGGGAGATCCTCGGGGTGCCCGGCCCTGGGGAGCTCAAAGCAAGGTCCCTGCAATGGATTCAGGCATTGCTGAGAGTATCCCAGGGGTCCCTGTCCCTGCTAGACATGGAGCTCTCTAATGGGCTGTAACTGGGTGATAAAAGTGGTGCTCCAAGTGCCAAAGAAGTGTGGGGTTGGGATTAAGAAATGAGCAGTGAGGGTCCAATTGGCTGTTTTCTCTTGAATGTGACTGTGAGAGCTGCAGGAGTGCCAGGTGTGTGTTCCAGTCCCCAGCATTTGGTTTGCACCTGTCCTGGTCAGACACAGGTCCAACTTGCTCAGTCCTTAACCCAACAGAGGGAGAATTAAGGACTGGCAGTGTTAAGGTGATTGCTGTGACAGGGGTTAAACTGTGAAACTATTGGGTAATTCCCGAGTTTGTCTGTTTGCCAAACTCACCCAAACCTGTGCTAGGAAGAGATGGACTGGAAAAGTTGAGGCAGAAATGGAATTGAAAACTGGGGCTATTGACACTGTAATTGCTGAAAGGAAATGTGTCCAAGCAGCAGCTCTTGTTGTGCAGGGAATAACTCCTGTCAGCAGCAAGGCCCCGACTGAAGTGGCAGCTGCAGTTGTTCCTGTCGTGTGGGCCAGTGGAATTGCAGGAGAGTGGACAAGGGCAGAAGCTGTAGGTATTGCCCCTAATGTGGGATCTGCCTGGATTCTTTATGGAATGTGATCTGTGTGTAACAGCTTCCCGTGGCTGGCTGTGCAGGTGGGGCAGTGCCCGAGTGTCCCGTGGGATCCCAAGGTTGGAAAAGCCCTTTGAGCCCCCGGGGTGTGAGTGCTGCCCCAGCCCTGCCCAGGCCAGCCCAGCCCGTGTCCCCAAGGGCCACAGGAGGAGCATCCCCTGAGGGACAGGCCTGGGGTGAGGGCTGTGGGCACTGCCAGTGTCCTTGCTCCTGGAGCGGGGCTGGGGGTTCCCAGAGAGGCCCCAGCAGCCCTTCCCTTGTCCCTGGCCTTGGCAGGAAGGCTGGCTGGTGTGAGAGCACAGTGTGCAGGGCCAGCAGCCCAAAGCCACCCTGGGACATTTCCCTGCAGTTCAGGGAAGCTCTGCTTGCAGCACCTCCAAGTCCTGCGTGCTCAGCACCTCTTCCTGTGGGTTTGGATGCCCTTGGAAAGAGATTTCAGGATATTCAGTGAGCTGTGCCAGCCAGAGAGCTTTTGGCTGCCCTAAATGGAGCTTTTAAACCTCAGCCCCCCAGGGTTTGTTGTGGGGGGGAGATAGGAGAGAGTATCCATGGCAGGGAATGACTATTTGGAGGTGAAACTGAGGGAATCAGCAGTGGACAGGGAGGGAAAAATGTGGAGTAAACTCTGGGGCAGTGTGTAGCAGAGAAAGTTACTGAGTGGTGTGCAGATGGAGAAAACTGGGGGGGTTAAATGTGAGGTGATCTGTGGGGGAGAGAACGAAGATCTTGTGTTAAAAACGAGGTGACCAGCTGTGGGCTGGAAGGGCAGGTTTGGGGGCTTCAAAAGGAGGTTGATTCTCTGTGGGGAGCGAATGAAGCAAAGGAAATAAAATAAAGGAAAAGAAAAAATAAAACTAAAAGAAATAAAAAGAAAAAAAATGAAATTAAATAAAATTAAAATAAAATAAAAAAGAAAGAAAATAAAATGAAAATAAAATAAAATGAAATTTAAAAAAGAAATGAAATAAAAGGAAAATAAAACTAAATAAAATAATAAAAAATTAAATAAAATAAACAAAAATAAAAAGAAAGAAAATAAAATGAAAATGAAATAAAATGAAATTAAAGAAAGAAGTGAAATAAAAGGAAAATAAAATAATAAAAAATGCAATAAAATAAACAAAAATAAGAAGAAAAAATAAAATGAAAATGAAAATAGAATTAATAAAAAGAACTAAAATAAAAGAAAATAAAATGAAAATAAAAGAAAAGAAAAGAAAATGAAAATAAAATTAAATAAAATAATAAATAATGCTATAAAATAAACAAAAAATAAAAAGAAAGAAAATAAAATGAAAATGAAGTAAAAATAAGAAAAATAAAATAAAATGAAAATAAAATTAAAAGAAAAGGAAACGAAATAAAAGGAAAATAAAATAAAATCATTTCAAAAATGAACTCGAATAAATGAAAAGAAATAAAATGAAATAAAATGAAAAGAAATAAAATAAAAAGAAAGAAAATAAGGTGTTTTCTTTGAGGTAAACTGAGGTAAATTGAGGTAAAGTGAGGCGATGAGCGGTGGAGAGGTCTGGAAAATGTGGGGTGTTAAAGTCGGGGCAATGTGGTGGGCAGAGCAGGAGTGTTTGGAGGTGGGTTGAGGCTGTGAGCAGTGGGCAGGAGGGGCTAATTTTGGGGTGTCCCTGGGGTCGGTGCTTTGTCCCGCGGGTGCAGCGAGGCCGATCCCCGCGGCCGCTTTGTGAGGCAGGTGCCGGGTTTGGGGCTGTGTGTCAGGGAGGGCAGGGGGGCTGCGGCTGGGGCGCGGGGGGCGCGGGGGGTCCTTTGCGGGCCGGCGGTGTCGGGGCTGCAGTACCGGCCGTGTCCGCCAGGCGGAGACTGCGGGGCACAAGCCGAGGGTGCCCCGGGCCCGGGCCAGAGCCGGGCAGGGCCGGGAGGGTTTGGGAGTCCCGGCGGGGACAGGACCGAGGGCTCGGGACGGTGCTGGGAGTGTGGGGATGAGCGATCCGGGGAACGGGGAGCTCAGATCAGTCCGTGGGCACGAACTGAACTTAGGAAATCAGCTGGTCTGGCCCCAGAGAGCCCCACTGAAATCTGGATTAGTGACCTGGCCTGTGCCCAACACTCATTGTGTACCCAACAGAATTCCAAACAAGTCTTCGTTCTGTTTTAAGAACTTAAAATAACTTTAAAACCAATAAATCACCATTTCCTCCTTCTTTTTCCCTTTCAGGTGGTGGAATTGCCTCTCTGTCCGTGTGCTGAGCTGCGGCTGCAGGGACTGTCAGGCCTTGTTGGCTGTGAGTTCGTGGGGTTCTCCCTGGGAGAGTGGAAATAATGAGCAGTCAGGTTGCAGCAATGTTTTGTGAAGCCTTTGCCTTTTCTGTGCCTGTGGCTGACAGCTCTCCTCTTTGTGCCTTTGCAGCTGTTGCCTGGTGTCATTTCCCTGCCTGAGCTGGCTGTGGGTCGGTGTGGGACGGCGAGGCCGGAGAGAGCGAGCGGAGGAGCCTCGGGCTGGAGAGGGGCAGGAGAAAGGCCCTGTGGGCAAAGGGACCTCCCCGTGTGCCCAGGGCCCTGCGGGGGACAGGATGGACACTCTGGGGTCACCCTGAGGGGTGAGTGGAGAGCCTGGGGCAGGATGTGAGTTCACCTCCGGGGAATAAAGAGGGCACGTTTGTGAGGGAAGAGCTGAGGTCACGTGTTTCACCACATTGGCCAAAGTTGTGTTTGCACAAACTGGGGCCAGAAGTGAAGGTCCATCCAAAGGAAGCCCTGCTCAACCTCCAAATCCCAGGATAAGTTCTACAGGCTGCTAAGTGAGGGAATAAAACTACACAAAACGGAACCAAGAGCACAAATAAGGTCCCTGGGAATCCCATTACATTGTTGTCATAGAGTTTTTAACAGATTTTGAAGTTTTTTATGACAGCAATATGTTTCTTCCTATGGATTTTTCCCTCTGCAGGATTTGGGGTTTGTTTAGGTTTTGAATCCCTCCCAGTGGCCCGGGCCAGAGGGGCTGTGGTTGCCAGCTGCTCCCCGTGTCCGTGCTGAACCAGCATCCCAGGGGCACAACAGGCGCCGGCGACACTTCCAAAGGAAGATTTGTCTCTCTGTGGGAAGCCGGGATTTCCAGGAGCCAGAGACGTTCCTGTCCAGCGTGGTTCACCTCCCGCCCTCCCCGAGCACGGCGCGGGCCACTGCAAGGAAGGATTCCTTGTTGCCCGTCCCCAGCCGGTCCCAGCCCAGCTGGCCGTGCTCCCTGGGCCTGTTCGTGCAGAGGAGGGAGAGCTGCGCAGATTTATTAAGAGTGCATTTCCTGGCAGTATTTGTCTGCAGTCTTTCCCTCCTTTGACTCCCAGGGCAGCGTCCGGTTTTCTTATTTCCTCGTGTGTAGCTGTTTGCATCCTAGGCAGGACCTGCCTCATCTGGAAATAAAGATGAAATATTTTAAGTGGGTTTTTAAAACCAGAGGGTTTGCCAGTGGAGGGTGCGAGTTGCAGAGACGGGGAGGAGGAGAAGAAGGAGAGCATCAGGTGTGGGATGAGCTGCACCTTCTCGAGTGCGGGAACAAGTGGCTGTTGGAAATTGCAGAAGTTGGGAAGGCGGGAGGGGAATGCTGGAAGCAGAGCCGGGAGCGGGCTGTGCCGGAGCCGCGGCAGGGTCGGTGCCCGCTCCGGGGCGGCTGCGCTGCCGGGGCTGCCCGAGCGCGGACACGGGGACAGACGGGCGGGGGGGCCCAGCCCCGCCCTCGGGGGAGGAGCGAGGGGGGAGCGGGGCCTCGGGGGGCGGGGCCGGCGCAGGTGCGCGAGGCCGCAGCGCGCGTGCGCGGGGCAGAGGAGCGCGAGGCTGCAGCGCGCGTGCGCGAGGTACAGGTGCGCGAGGCCGCAGCGCGCGTGCGCCAGGTACAGGTGCTCGAGGCCGCAGCGCGCGTGCGCGGGGCACAGGTGCGCGGGGCGGGGCCGAGGTGATTTAAGGCCCCGTGAGGAGCCGCCGGCGCCATTTTGCAGGTGTTCGGCGGAGGAGGCGGCAGCGGCCGCGCCGGGCTCCCCCGGCGGGACCCAGGGATGGCCTCGGCCATCCACCCCTACCCCTCTCCACCTCTCCTTCCTCCCCTCCTTTCCTTCCCCCGGACCTCCCTCTTCCCTCCTCCTCTCTTCCCCCGAGCCGCTCTCCCCCCACCCCCGCTCCGCGCCCCCTCCGCTCCCCGGCTCCCCTCAGCCCTCCTTCCTCCCTCTCCTCCCACCACCCTTCCCGCTCCCCCTGCCCCGGCTCCCTCTCCGCCCTCTCCCTTCTCTCCTGCACACCCCGACCCCCCTGGACCTTTCCTCCTTTCCCTCCCCCGGCCTCCCTCTGCCCTCGCCTCGCCCCGCTCCGCACCCGAACCCCGCAACCCGCTCCGGGCCTGTCCCCCCGCCCCAGCCTTCCTTCCTCCCCTCCTGCCTGCCCGGCCCTTCCCCGCTGCCCAACCCCAACCCCCCTCTCTTCCCTTTCTAAATTCCCCCTCTCAGTTCTCCTTCTATTCCCTCTCAATTCTCCCTCGATTTCCCATCTTTTCCCTCTCAATTCCCCCTCGATTTCCCATCTTTTCCCTCTCAGTTCTCCCTCTATTTCCTCTCAGTTCTCCTTGTATTCCCTCTCAGTTCTTCTTCTATTCCCTCTCAGTTCCCGCTCTATTTTCCATCTTTTTCCTCTCTCTTCTTCTGCTCCCTCTCAATTCTCCCTCTATTTCCCATCTTTTTCCTCTCAATTCCCACTCTTATTTCCCATCTTTTCTCTCTCAGTTCTCCTTCTATTCCCTCTCAATTCTCCTCGATTTCCATCTTTTCCCTCTCACTTCTCCTTCTGCTCCCTCTCGATTCCCCTCTATTTCCCATCTTTTCCCTCTCAATTCCCCTCGATTTCCATCTTTTCCCTCTCAATTCTCCTTCTATTCCCTCTCAATTCCCCCTCGATTTCCCATCTTTTCCCTTCAAATTCCCCTCTATTTCCCGTCTGTTCCCCCTCTCGATTCTCCCTCTCAATCCCCCCCCCGTATTCTCCCTCTATTTCTCATCTTTTCCCTCTCACTTCTTCTATTCCCTCTTAATTCCCCCTCGATTTCCATCTTTTCTCTCTCAATTCCCCCTTTATTTCCCATCTTTTCCCTCTCAGTTCCCCCTCTGTTTCCCCTCTTCGTGTCCCTCGATGTCCCCCGTGTCCCCCCCCTGTCCCCCGGGCCGTGTCCCCGCAGCCGCGGGCTTGGGGGCGCCGGTTTGAATAAAGCCGCGCAGGCCGGACCCGGCGCCCCCCTGGATCCCCCTTTGCACGGGGCCGGGCCCGCTCGGCGGGTCCCCCCCTTCAGTGTCCAAGCACCGCCCGACACCGCCGGGGCTCCGGCCCGTCCCGACATCACACGGGGGGCTCCGCGGGCGGGGGCGGGGGGGCAAAGGCCGCGGCTTCGCTCTCGGCAATGGACGGCAAGAGAGGGCCATGGATTGCCGGGAGCGAAGCCGGGGCCGTTTGGGGCGGGGGGAGGCGGGGGGGGCAGGGGATGGGGGGGGAGGAGGGCGGGGGGACCCCCCTCCGGAGAGAGGGGTCCCGGGGTGGGAGGGGAGGGGGGAGGAGGGGCGGAGGGTGGCGGGTGGGGGGACCCCCCTCTGGAGAAGGGTGTCCAGGGGTGGGAGGGGAGCAGGGGGGAGTTCCCCCCTCTTCCTCTCCCACCTCTGGACTCCCTTCCCCGGGGGGCGGTCGGGGGGACCCCCCTCCAGAGGAGGAGGTCCCGGGGTGGGAGGGGAGGAGGAGGGGGGAGTTCCCCCCCCTCTGACCCCTCCCACCTCGGGACCCCCCTTCCCCGGGGGGGCGGTCAGGGCGGGGCCCCCTCCGGAGGAGGGGGTCCCGGGGGGGGGGGTCGGGGAGGGCCCCCCCCCGGAGGGAGGGGTCCGGGGAGGGGGGGGTGGAGGGGAGGGGGGGGTAATTTCCCCCCCTCCTCCCCTCTCCCCGGGCCCCTCCCTTCGGGGCGGGCACCCCCTGACACCCCCCCCCCCCCCCCCCCCCCCCCCCCCCCTTCCCGGGACCTCCTCCTCCGGACAGGGGCCCCGCGGGGGGGGGGGGGGGGAGGGGGGGGCAGCAGTAGGGGCCACGACACTCTGCGGCGTGATCAGAACCCAAAGCAACGCACTCCCCCGCTGACACCCCCCCCCCCCCCCCCCCCCCCCTCCCCCGCGGGGCCCCTGTCCAGAGGAGAGGTCCCGGGAAGGGGGGTCAGGGAGAGCCCGCCCCGGAGGGAGGGGCCCGGGGAGGGGGGGGGGGGGGGGAGGGGTGGGGAGAGATTGCCCCCCCTCCCCTCCCACCCCCCCCCCCTCCCCGGGCCCCTCCCTCCGGGGGGGGCCCTCCCCGACACCCCCCCCGGGACCCCCTCCTCCGGAGGGGGCCCCGCCCCCGACCGCCCCCCGGAGGAGGGAGTCCCGAGGTGGGACGAGTCGGAGGGGGGAACTCCCCCCCCCTCCCCTCCCACCCCGGGACCTCCTCCTCTGGAGGGGGGTCCCCCCGACCGCCCCCCGGGGAAGGGAGTCCAGAGGTGGGAGAGGAAGAGGGGGGAACTCCCCCCTGCTCCCCTCCCACCCCTGGACACCCTCCTCCAGAGGGGGGTCCCCCACCCGCCACCCTCCGCCCTCCTCCCCCCTCCCCTCCCACCCCGGGACCCCTCTCCTCCGGAGGGGGGTCCCCCCGCCCTCCTCCCCCCCATCCCCTGCCCCCCCGCCTCCCCCCGCCCCAAACGGCCCCGGCTTCGCTCCCGGCAATCCATGGCCCTCTCTTGCCGTCCATTGCCGAGAGCGAAGCCGCGGCCTTTGCCCCCCCGCCCCCGCCCGCGGAGCCCCCCGTGTGATGTCGGGACGGGCCGGAGCCCCGGCGGTGTCGGGCGGTGCTTGGACACTGAAGGGGGGGACCCGCCGAGCGGGCCCGGCCCCGTGCAAAGGGGGATCCAGGGGGGGCGCCGGGTCCGGCCTGCGCGGCTTTATTCAAACCGGCGCCCCCAAGCCCGCG
This sequence comes from Pseudopipra pipra, assembly GCF_036250125.1. NCBI lineage: Eukaryota > Metazoa > Chordata > Aves > Passeriformes > Pipridae > Pseudopipra > Pseudopipra pipra. The sequence goes on along the minus strand of NC_087580.1, from coordinate 65,736,327 downwards.
GCTGCGGGGACACGGCCCGGGGGACAGGGGGGGACACAGGGGACATCGAGGGACACGGGGAGGGGAAACAGAGGGGGAACTGAGAGGGAAAAGATGGGAAATAGGGGGGGAACTGAGAGGGAGTAGAAGGAGAACTGAGAGGGAAAACAGGGGGAATCGAGGGGGAATTGAGAGGGAATAGAAGGAGAACTGAGAGGGAACAGAAGGAGAAGTGAGAGGGAAAAGATGAGAAATCGAGGGAGATTTGAGAGGCAATAGAAGAAGAACTGAGAGGGAATAGAAGGAGAACTGAGAGGGAAAAGGTGGAAAATCGAGGGAGAATTGAGAGGGAATAGAAGAAGAACTGAGAGGGAATAGAAGGAGAACTGAGAGGGAAAAGATGGGAAACAGAGGGGGAATTGAGAGGGAATAGAAGGAGAACTGAGAGGGAGTAGAAGGAGAACTGAGAGGGAAAAGATGGGAAATCGAGGGGGAATTGAGAGGGGAAAGATGGGAAATAGAGGAGGAATTGAGAGGGAATAGAGGGATAACTGAGAAGGAAAAGATGGGAAATCAAGGGGGAACTGAGAGGGAATAGAAGAACTGAAGGGGAAAAGATGGAAATCAAGGGAGAATTGAGAGGAAAAAGATGGGAAATCGAGGGAGAATTGAGAGGAAAAAGATGGGAAATCGAGGGAGAATTGAGAGGGAAAGATGGAAATAGAGGGGGAATAAAAGGGGGGAATTGAGACGGAGAATCGAGAGGGGGAACAGACGGGAAATAGAGGGGAAATTTGAGAGGGAATAGAAGAACTAAGAGGGAATAGAGGGAGAACTGAGAAGGAACAGAATGAGATCTGAGGGAATAGAGGGAGAACTGCGAGGGAAAAGATGGGAAATCGAGGGAGAAGTGAGAGGGAATAGAGGGAGAAGTGAGAGAGAAGATGGGAAATCGAGGGGGAATTGAGAGGGACTAGAGGGAAACTGAGAGGGGGAATTGAGAGGGAAGAGAGGGGGGTTGGGGTTGGGCAGCGGGGAAGGGCCGGGCAGGCAGGAGGGGAGGAAGGAAGGCTGGGGCGGGGGACAGGCCCGGAGCGGGTTGCGGGGTTCGGGTGCGGAGCGGGGCGAGGCGAGGGCAGAGGGAGGCCGGGGGGAGGGGGGAAAGGAGGAAAGGTCCAGGGGGGTCGGGGTGTGCAGGAGAGAAGGGAGAGGGCGGAGAGGGAGCCGGGGCAGGGGGAGCGGGAAGGGTGGTGGGAGGGAGAGGGAGGAAGGAGGGCTGAGGGGAGCCGGGGAGCGGAGGGGGCGCGGAGCGGGGGTGGGGGGAGAGCGGCTCGGGGGAAGAGAGGAGGAGGGAAGAGGGAGGTCCGGGGGAAGGAAAGGAGGGGAGGAAGGAGAGGTGGAGAGGGGTAGGGGTGGATGGCCGAGGCCATCCCTGGGTCCCGCCGGGGGAGCCCGGCGCGGCCGCTGCCGCCTCCTCCGCCGAACACCTGCAAAATGGCGCCGGCGGCTCCTCACGGGGCCTTAAATCACCTCGGCCCCGCCCCGCGCACCTGTGCCCCGCGCACGCGCACTGCGGCCTCGCGCACCTGTGCCTCGCGCACGCGCGCTGCGGCCTCGCGCACCTGTACCTCGCGCACGCGCGCTGCAGCCTCGCGCTCCTCTGCCCCGCGCACGCGCGCTGCGGCCTCGCGCACCTGCGCCGGCCCCGCCCCCCGAGGCCCCGCTCCCCCCTCGCTCCTCCCCCGAGGGCGGGGCTGGGCCCCCCCGCCCGTCTGTCCCCGTGTCCGCGCTCGGGCAGCCCCGGCAGCGCAGCCGCCCCGGAGCGGGCACCGACCCTGCCGCGGCTCCGGCACAGCCCGCTCCCGGCTCTGCTTCCAGCATTCCCCCTCCCGCCTTCCCAACTTCTGCAATTTCCAACAGCCACTTGTTCCCGCACTCGAGAAGGTGCAGCTCATCCCACACCTGATGCTCTCCTTCTTCTCCTCCTCCCCGTCTCTGCAACTCGCACCCTCCACTGGCAAACCCTCTGGTTTTAAAAACCCACTTAAAATATTTCATCTTTATTTCCAGATGAGGCAGGTCCTGCCTAGGATGCAAACAGCTACACACGAGGAAATAAGAAAACCGGACGCTGCCCTGGGAGTCAAAGGAGGGAAAGACTGCAGACAAATACTGCCAGGAAATGCACTCTTAATAAATCTGCGCAGCTCTCCCTCCTCTGCACGAACAGGCCCAGGGAGCACGGCCAGCTGGGCTGGGACCGGCTGGGGACGGGCAACAAGGAATCCTTCCTTGCAGTGGCCCGCGCCGTGCTCGGGGAGGGCGGGAGGTGAACCACGCTGGACAGGAACGTCTCTGGCTCCTGGAAATCCCGGCTTCCCACAGAGAGACAAATCTTCCTTTGGAAGTGTCGCCGGCGCCTGTTGTGCCCCTGGGATGCTGGTTCAGCACGGACACGGGGAGCAGCTGGCA
>NC_087580.1:65352371-65395371 GCF_036250125.1 Pseudopipra pipra | reverse complement strand
TCCATAAAAAAATCCTTTATAAATTCCCTAAAAAATCACCTTAAAAATTCCATAAAAACTCCTTAAAAATTCCATAAAAACCCCTCTAAAATTCCATAAAAAAACTCCTTTAAAATTCCCTAAAAAATCTTTTAAAATTCCATAAAATCTCCTCTAAAATTCCATTAAAAAACTCCTTAAAAATTCCATAAAAACTCCTCTAAACATTCTTTAAAAACCCCTCAAAAAATTCCATAAAAACCCCTCTAAAATTCCATAAAAACTCCTTTAAAATTCCCTAAAAAATCACCTTAAAAATTCCATAAAAACTCCTTAAAAATTCCATAAAAACCCCTTAAAAATTCATAAAAACTCCTTTAAAATTCCCTAAAAAAAATCACCTTAAAAATTCCATAAAAACTCCTTTAAAATCCCACAAAAACCCCTCTAAAATTCCATAAAAACTCCTTAAAAATTCCCTAAAAAATCACCTTAAAAATTTCCATTTAAAATCCCTAAAAATTCCCTAAAAACCCTCTAAAATTCCACAAAAAACCGGGAAAAAAAAGAACCAAACCGGGAGAACAATACCAGGATCATCCCCCTCCCTTTCCCATTGTTCTCCCACCCCGCCATTCCCAAAAAAAAAACCGGGAATGAACCTTCTTCCTCTTTCCCCTTTTTTTTCCCGGTTTTTCCCCTTTTTTTCCCGGTTTTTCCCCTTTTTTTCCCGATTTTTCCCAATTTTTTTCCCCGGGTTTTTTCCCGGTTTTTCCGGGCAGCGGCGCCCCGATCCCAAGGAATGGGAATCCAAATCCTCGGGAATAAAATTCCCGGGACTTACCGGGAATGTCGCCCTTGGAAAATCCCACCAGGAGCCAGAGGAGCTTCGGGAGCCAGCGGCAGGAAAAGTTGGGAGCCATATTCCAGAGGGGGGGAATTCCCCGGCGCATCCAAGGCCTTTTCCAGAGGGAAATTCCCGAGTTTTTGAAGGATGAGATGCCGGTGTTTTCCCGAGGATTTAGGGATGAGATTCCCAGGATTTTGGGGTGAAATTCCCGGGATTTTGGGGTGAGATTCCCGGGATTTTGGGGTGAAATTCCGGGATTTAGGGAGGAGATTCCCGGGATTTAGGGATGAGATTCCCAGGATTTTAGGGATGATAGATTCCCGGGATTTAGGGGATGAGAGATTCCCGGGATTTAGGGATGAGATTCCCGGGATTCAGGGATTCCGTTCCCAGGATTTAGGGATGAGATTCCCAGGATTTCAGGATGCAGCTCCTGGGATTTAGGGATGAGATTCCCGGATTTCAGGGATGAGATTCCAAGGGCTGGAGGATCCAAGGCTTCGTTTTCCCGGGATTCAGGGATGCAGCTCCGGGATTTAGGGATGAGATTCCCGGGATTTAGGGATGCAGCTCCTTTGATTTCAGGGATGAGATTCCAAGGGCTGGAGGATCCAAGGATTCTGGTTCCCGGGATTCAGGGATGAGATTCCAAGGGCTGGAGGATCCAAGGATTCGTTTTCCCGGGATTCAGGGATGCGGCTCCCAGGATTCAGGGATGAGATTCCAAGGGCTGGAGGGATCCAAGGATTCTGTCTGGGATTCAGGGATGCAGCTCCCGGATTTCAGGGATGAGATTCCAAAGGCTGGAGCTCCAAGGATTCCGTTCCCGGGATTTAGGGATGAGATTCCCAGGATTTAGGGATGCAGCTCCGGATTTCAGGGATGAGATTCCAAAGGTTGGAGGATCCAAGGATTCTGTTCCCGGGATTCAGGGATGCAGCTCCCGGATTTCAGGGATGAGATTCCAAGGCTGGAGGATCCAAGGATTCTGTTCCTGGGATTCAGGGATGCAGCTCCGGATTTCAGGGATGAGATTCCAAGGGCTGGAGGATCCAAGGATTCGTTTCCCGGGATTCAGGGATGAGATTCCAAGGGCTGGAGGATCCAAGGATTCCGTTTCCCGGGATTCAGGGATGCAGCTCCCGGATTTTAGGGATGAGATTCCAAGGGCTGGAGGATCCAAGGATTCCGTTCCTGGGATTCAGGGATGCAGCTCCCGGATTTCAGGGATGAGATTCCAAGGGCTGGAGGATCCAAGGATTCGTTTCCCGGGATTCAGGGATGCAGCTCCCGGGATTTAGGGATGAGATTCCAAAGGCTGGAGGATCCAAGGATTCTGTTCCTGGGATTCAGGGATGCAGCTCCCGGGATTTAGGGATGAGATTCCAAGGGCTGGAGCTCCAAGGATTCCGTTTCCCGGGATTCAGGGATGCGGCTCCCGGGATTCAGGATGAGATTCCAAGGGCTGGAGGATCCAAGGATTCCGTTTCCGGGATTCAGGGATGCGGCTCCCGGATTTTAGGGATGAGATTCCCAAGGGTTGGGGATCCAAGGATTCTGTTCCTGGGATTCAGGGATGCAGCTCCCGGATTCAGGGATGAGATTCCAAGGGCTGGAGGATCCAAGGATTCGTTTCCCGGGATTCAGGGATGAGATTCCAAGGGCTGGAGGATCCAAGGATTCCGTTTCCCGGGATTCAGGGATGCAGCTCCCGGATTTCAGGGATGAGATTCCAAGGGCTGGAGCTCCAAGGATTCTGTTCCTGGGATTCAGGGATGTGGCTCCCGGATTTCAGGGATGAGATTCCAAGGGCTGGAGGATCCAAGGATTCTGGTTCCCGGGATTCAGGGATGCAGCTCCCGGATTTCAGGGATGAGATTCCAGAGGCTGGAGGATCCAAGGATTCTGTTCCTGGGATTCAGGGGATGCAGCTCCCGGGATTTAAGGGATGAGATTCCAAAGGCTGGAACTCCAAGGATTCCGGTTCCCGGGATTCAGGGATGAGATTCCAAGGGCTGGAGCTCCAAGGATTCCGTTTCCCGGGATTCAGGGATGCAGCTCCCTGATTTCAGGGATGAGATTCCAAGGGCTGGAGGCTCCAAGGCTTCGTTTTCCCGGATTCCGGGCTGTGGCAGCCGGAATTCCCAAAGGCTCCGGGCGGCTGGGGAAGGAACTCCTGGAGCGGCAGGAAGAGGAAAAGGTGGGAAAGGAGGAGGAGGAGGAGGAGGAAAAAGGAGAAGGAACCGCAGCCCCCGGCGGGCATCGGGAGATTCCCGATCAAAAAATAAAATCGGGGATCGGGAAAAAAAAAACCGGGATGAAAAGGGGGGAAAACGGGGAGGGAGGGAAAGGTAAAAAAAAAAATTGGGAATGGGGGGTTTTTTCGGGAATTGCGGGGATCGGTCGGGAAGGGCCCCGCGGCCTCCGAGAGGGTCGTGGCGGCCGCGGCGGCCGCGGGGAGGGAGAGGGGGGGGGAGGGGAGGGGGGAGGGGCGAGGGGAGGAGGGAGGGGGCGGGGGGAGAGGGGAGAGGGGGGAGGGGGTGATGGAGGGTGAGGCGAAAGGGGGCGGAGGGGATGGGAGAGGGGGGAGGGGGTGGGGAGGGGGAGGATGGGGAGGGGAGGGGGGGAGGGGGGTGGGGAGGATGAGGAGGGGAAGGAGGGGGAGGATGGGGCAGGAAGGGGGTGATGGGGGTGAGGGAGGGTGAGGATGGAGCAGGGAGAGGGTGCGGGAGGGGGAGGATGGAGCGGGGAGAGGGTGGAGGGTGTGCAGGGAGGGGGTGGCAGGGGGAGAGGGGGTGGGAGGGGGAGGATGGGGCAGGGAGGGGTGATGGGGGGTGAGGGAGGGTGAGGATGGAGAGGGGAGGGGAGGGGGGGGAGAGGGGGGAGAAAGGGAGGGGGTGATGGGGGTGAGGATGGAGCAGGGAGAGGGTGGAGGGTGTGGGGAGGATGGGGAGGAGGAGGAGGGGAGGATGGGGCAGGGAGGGGGTGATGGGGGTGAGGGAGGGTGAGGATGGAGCAGGGAGAGGGTGATGGGGGGGAGGAGGGCGGAGGAGGGGGAGGATGGAGCAGGGAGAGGGTGGATGGAGAGAGGAAGGAGAGGGGAGAGGGTGATGGGGGTGATGGGGGTGAGGATGGAGCGGGGAGAGAGGCGTGCAGGGTGCGGGAAGGGGCTGGAGGGGGAGGGAGGGGGAGGATGGGGCAGGGAGAGGGTGGATGGAGAGAGGATGGAGAGGGGGAGAGGGTGGAGGGTGCAGGAAGGGGTCGGGGGAAGAGGGGAGAGGGTGCAGGGTGAGGGAGGGGGAAGATGGAGCGGGGAGAGGGAAGAGAGTGAGGATGGAGCAGGGACAGGGTGGATGGAGAGAGGATGGAGAGGGGAGAGGGAGAGTGGGGCAGGGAGAGGGTGATGGGGGTGAGGAAGGTGAGGGAGGGGGAGGATGGAGCAGGGAGAGGGTGGAGGGAGAGAGGATGGGGAGGGGAGAGGATGGAGGGTGCAGGGAGGAGGAGGATGGGTGTGGGGAGGAGTGATAGGTGCAAAGAGGGTGAGGATGGAGAGGGGAGAGGGTGGAGGGTGTGGGGAGGATGAGGAGGGTGTGGGGAGGGGGGAGGATGGGGCAGGGAGGGGGTGATGGGGGGTGAGGGAGGGGGAGGATGGAGAGGGGAGAGGGTGCAGGGTACGGGGAGGGGCTGGAGGGGGAGGGAGGGGGAGGATGGGGCAGGGAGAGGGTGGAGGGAGAGAGGATGGGGAGGGGGAGGGTGAGGAGGGTGAGGAGGGTGAGGATGGAGCAGGGAGAGGGTGGATAGAGAGAGGATGGAGAGGGGAGAGGGTGATGGGGGTGAGGATGGAGCAGGGAGAGGGTGGAAGAGGGGTGGGAGGAGGAGGAGGGTGCGGGAGAGGGAGGATGGAGCAGGAAGGAGGAGGATGGAGCAGGGAGAGGGTGGATGGAGAGGGAGGGGGTGATGGGGGTGATGGGGGTGAGGATGGAGCAGGGAGAGGGTGGAAGGGTTGGGGAGGGGGTGGGGGGAGATGGAGAGTGCGGGGAGGGGGAGGATGGGGCCGGGAGGATGGAGAGGGGAGAGGATGGAGGGGGTGAGGAGGGAGAGGAGGGGGTGGGGAGGGGCAGGATGGGGGAGGGAGAGGGTGGAGGGAGAGAGGATGGAGAAGGGAGAGGGTGGAGGGGGGGAGGGGGGGAGGGGGAGGATGGGGCAGGGAGAGGGTGGATGGGTGCAAAGAGGGTGAGGATGGAGCAGGGAGAGGGTGGAGGGGGGTGGGGAGGATGAGGAGGGTGTGGGGAGGGGGAGGGGAGGATGGAGAGAGGAGGGGGAGGGTGGGGGAGGGCAGGGAGAGGGTGATGGGGGTGAGGAGGGGGAGGATGGAGCAGGGAGAGGGTGGAGGATGTGGGGAGGATGAGGAGGGGGAGGAGGGGGGAGGATGGAGCCGGGAAAGGGTGATGGGGGTGAGGATGGAGAGGGGAGAGGGTGCAGGGTGCGGGAAGGGGCTGGAGGGGGAGGGAGGGGGAGGATGGGGCAGGGAGAGGGTGGATGGAGAGAGGATGGAGAGGGGAGAGGATGGAGGGGGTGAGGACGGGAGAGGAGGGGGTGGGGAGGGGCGGGTGGGGGAGGGAGAGGGTGGAGGGAGAGAGGATGGGGAGGGGAGAGGGTTGAGAGGGTGGGAAGGGGGAGGATGGGGCAGGGAGAGGGAGGATGGAGAGGAAAATCCCATAAATCCCTATAAATCCCTATAAATCCCTATAAATCCCTATAAATCCCTATAAATCCCATAAATCTTGTAAATCCCTATAAATCCCATCAATCCCATAAATCCCATAAATCCCTTTAAATCGCAATAAATCCCATAAATCCCTTAAAATACCTCTAAATGCCATAAATCCCATAAATTCCATAAATTCCTATAAATCCAGTAAATCCTATAAATTCCATAAATCCCATAAATCCCTCTAAATCCCTATAAATTTCTATAAATCCCATAAATTTCTCTTCATTCCCATAAATCCCATAAATCCCTATAAATTCCCGAAATCCCATAAATTCCTATAAATCCCATAAATCACATAAATCCCTCTAGATCCCATAAATCCTATAAATCCCAATAAATCCTCTAAATGCTATAAATCCCTATAAATCCCTATAAAACCCATAAATCCCTATAAATCCTATAAATCCCAATAAATCCCATTAATTCCTATAAATCCTATAAATCCTATAAATCCCAATAAATCCCATTAATTCCTATAAATCCTATAAATCCTATAAATCCCAATAAATCCCATAAATCCCTCTAAATCCCTATAAATCCATAAATTTCTCTCCATTCCCATCCCATCAATCCTATAAATCCCAATAAATTCCATAAATCTCTCTAAATCCCATAAATCCTCTAAAGGCTATAAATCCCATAAATCCCATAAATTCCTATAAATCCTATCAATCCCAATAAATCCCATAAATTCCTATAAATCCCATAAATCCCTCTAAATTCCGTAAATCCTATAAATCCCATAAATCCCTAAAAATACCTCTAAATGCCATAAATCCCATAAATTCCATAAATTCCTATAAATCCAGTAAATCCTATAAATTCCATAAATTCCTATAAATCCTATAAATCCCATAAATCCCCATAAATCCCATAAATCCCTATAATTCCCATAAATCCCATAAATCCCAATAAATCCCATAAATTCCTATAAATCCCATAAATCCCATAAATCCCTCTAAATTCCCTAAATCCCATAAATCCCATAAATCCCATAAATCCCTATAAATTCCTATAAATCCCATAAATCCCATTACTCCTATAAATTCCCTAAATCCCATAAATTTCTCTCCATTCCATCAATCCCATAAATCCCCATAAATCCCGATCAATCCCATCAATCCTATAAATCCTATAAATCCCTATAAATTCCATAAATCTCTCTAAATTCCATCAATCCTATAAATGCTATAAATCCCATAAATCCCTATAAATTTGTATAAATCCTATAAATCCCATAAATCCCATTAATCCCATAAATTTCTATAAATCCTATAAATCCCATAAATCCCATTAATCCCTAAAAATCCCATAAATCCATAAAACCATAAATCCTCTTCCCAGGATTTTTAGGGAGATTTTAGGGCTATTCCGAGGATTTTTAGGGATATTTTAGGGCTATTCCAAGGATTTTTAGGGAGATTTTAGGGCTATTCCGAGGATTTTTAGGGATATTTTAGGGCTATTCCGAGGATTTTAAGGATCAGCTCATTCCAAGTCTCCCAAAAATCTTGGAGTCTCCCTAAAAATCCCTGGAATATCCCTAAAAATCCCTAAAAATCCTCGGGAGTATCCCAAAAAATCCTTGGAATATCCCTAAAATCCTTGGAGTATCCCTACAAATCCCTAAAAATCCTTGGAATACCCCTAAAAATCCCTAAAAATCCCTGGAATACCCCTAAAAATCCCTAAAAATCCCTAAAAATCCCTGGAATATTCCTAAAAAATCCCTAAAAATCCTTGGAATACCCTAAAAAATCCCTAAAAATCCCTGGAATATCCCTAAAAATCCCTAAAAATCCTCAGAGTATCCCTAAAAATCCCTAAAAATCCTCGGAGTATCCCTAAAAATCCTTGGAATACCCCTAAATTATTCCTAAAAATCCTTGGAATATCCCTAAAAATCCCTAAAAATCCTTGGAATATCCCCAAAGTATCCCTAAAAATCCTTGGAATATCCCTAAAAATCCTAAAAATCCTTGGAATATCCCTAAAAATCCCTAAAAATCCTTGGAATATCCCTAAAAATCCTTGGAATATCCCTAAAAATCCTTGGAATATCCCTAAAAATCCCTAAAAATCCTTGGAATATTCCTAAAAAATCCCTAAAAATCCTTGGGATATCCCTAAAAATCCCTAAAAATCCTCGGAATATCCCTAAAAATCCCTAAAAATCCTTGGAATATCCCTAAAATATCCCTAAAAATCCCTGGAATATCCCTAAAAATCCCTAAAAATCCTTGGAATACCCCTAAAAATCCTTGGAATAGCCCTAAAATATCTCTAAAATCCCTCAGAGTATCCCTAAAAATCCCTAAAAATCCTTGGAATACCCCTAAAAATCCCTAAAAATCCCTGGAATACCCCTAAAAATCCCTAAAAATCCCTAAAAATCCCTAAAAATCCCTGGAATATTCCTAAAAAATCCCGAAAAATCCTTGGAATATCCCTAAAAATCCCTAAAAATCCCTGGAATATCCCTAAAAATCCCTAAAAATCCTCGGAATATCCCTAAAAATCCCTAAAAAATCCCTGGAATATTCCTAAAAAATCCCTAAAAATCCTTGGAATACCCTAAAAAATCCCTAAAAATCCCTGGAATATCCCTAAAAATCCTTAAAAATCCTCAGAGTATCCCTAAAAATCCTTGGAATATCCCTAAAAATCCCTAAAAATCCTTGGAATATCCCTAAAAATCCCTAAAAATCCTTGGAATACCCCTAAAAATCCGTGGAATATCCCTAAAAATCCTTGGAATAGCCCTAAAATACCCCTAAAAACCCTCAGAATACCCCTCGGTGAGGCCTCGCGGCCTAAAAATCCAGAGGCCTGTTTTCCTCGGATCGGGATCCAAACCGGGCCCAAATCCCAAATCTTTGTCTTCCCTCTGGAAGAACCATCAGGAAGACACCTGGTGACCCTTTTCCATATTTATTATACCGAGGTGTTGCCATGGAAACACTCCAAGCCCCCTGAAAAGGCCTCGGTGAGGCCTCGCGGCCTAAAAATCCAGAGGTTGTTTTTCTCGGATCGGGATCCAAACCGGGCCCAAATCCCAAATCTTTGTCTTCCCTCTGGAAGAACCACCAGGAAGACACTTTTTCCACGGTTATTATCCATGAGGTGTTGCCATGGAGACGCTCCAAGCCGCCCAAAAGGCCTCAGAGAGGCCTCGCGGCCTAAAAATCCAGAGGTTGTTTTTCTCGGATCGGGATCCAAACCAGGCCCAAATCCCAAATCTTTGTCTTCCCTCTGGAAGAACCATCAGGAAGACACTTTTTCCATGGTTATTATCCTCGGATGTTGCCATGGAGACACTCCAAGCCCCCCAAAAGGCCTCGTTTTAGGCCTTGCGGCCTAAAAATCCAGAGGCCTGTTTTTCTTGGATCGGGATCCAAACCGGGCCTGAATCCCAAATCTTTGTCTTCCCTCTGGAAGAACCATCAGGAAGACACTTTTTCCATGGTTATTATCCATGGGGTGTTGCCATGGAAACACTTCAAGCCCCCCAAAAAGGCCTTGTTTTAGGCCTCGCGGCCTAAAAATCCAAAGGTTGTTTTTCTTGGATTGGGATCCAAACCGGGCCCGAATCCCAAATCTTTGTCTTCCCTCTGGAAGAACCATCAGGAAGACACCTGGTGACTCTTTTCCATGTTTATTATCCTGGGATGTTGCCATGGAGACGCTCCAAGCCCCCCAAAAGACCTCGTTTTAGGCCTCGCGGCCTAAAAATCCGGAGGTTGTTTTTGTCGGATCGGGATCCAAACCGGGCCTGAATCCCAACTTTTTGTCTTCCCTCTGGAAAAACCATCAGGAAGACACCTGGTGACCCTTTTCCATGTTTATTATCCCAGAGGCGTTGCCATGGAGACACTCCAAGCCCCCCAAAAGGCCTCGTTTTAGGCCTCGCGGCCTAAAAATCCAGAGGTTGTTTTTCTTGGATTGGGATCCAAACCGGGCCCAAATCCCAAATCTTTGTCTTCCCTCTGGAAGAACCATCAGGAAGACACCTGGTGACCCTTTTCCATGTTTATTATCCATGGGGCGTTGCCATGGAGACACTCCAAGCCCCCCAAAAGGTCTCGTTTTAGGCCTCACGGCCTAAAAATCCAGAGGCCTGTTTTTCTCGGATCGGGATCCAAACCGGGCCCAAATCCCAACTTTTTGTCTTCCCTCTGGAAGAACCATCGGGAAGACACTTTTTCCATGGTTATTATCCATGAGGTGTTGCCATGGAGACACTCCAAGCCCCCCAAAAAGGCCTTGGCGAGGCCTCGCGGCCTAAAAATCCGGAGGTTGTTTTTGTCGGATCGGGATCCAAACCGGGCCCAAATCCCAAATCTTTGTCTTCCCTCTGGAAAAACCATCAGGAAGACACCTGGTGACCCTTTTCCATGTTTATTATCCATGGGGTGTTGCCATGGAGACGCTCCAAGCCCCCCCAAAAGGCCTCGTTTTAGGCCTTGCGGCCTAAAAATCCAGAGGTTGTTTTTGTCGGATCGGGATCCAAACCGGGCCCAAATCCCAAATCTTTGTCTTCCCTCTGGAAGAACCATCAGGAAGACACTTTTTCCATGGTTATTATCCATGGGGTGTTGCCATGGAGACGCTCCAAGCCCCCCAAAAGGCCTCGTTTTAGGCCTCACGGCCTAAAAATCCAGAGGCCTGTTTTCCTCGGATCGGGATCCAAACCGGGCCCAAATCCCAACTTTTTGTCTTCCCTCTGGAAGAACCATCAGGAAGACCCTTTTTCCATGGTTATTATCCATGGGGCGTTGCCATGGAGACACTCCAGGCCCCCGAAAAGGCCTCGGCGAGGCCTCCCGGGCCTAAAAATCCGGCGGCGCTTTTCAAGCCTCGCCAGCTGTTCCCGGGGCTTCCGATGAAAAGCTTGGAACAAAAAAAAAGCTCGGGAAGGGCCTCCTGATTAATTATTAAATGGGAGGGGGTCGGGGGGAGACCCAGGTGGCGTTTTTTTGGGATGTGGACCCCCCCCCTCCCGGAAGCATTTCCATGACAAAGCTCCGGGATTCCCTCGGGAATGTCGGGAGGGGGGAAGGGGGATTGTGATGGAAATTTCTCGGGGATTAAAGAAATTATCCCGGTTTTTTAGCTCGTTAGCGGCCTCCTTTTGTTGTTCAGATTTTTAAGCTCAATATTATATATTCTGATTTTTTGTAGAGCTCATCTCGTCTCTCATTCTAGAGCTCATGAATTATATTTATAATATATATTATATTTATAATTTATATTATATTTCTAATATATACTATATTTCTAATATATATAATATTTCTAATATATATTATATTTCTAATTTATATATATTATAGTTCTAATATATATTATATTTCTAATTTTTATATAATATATTTCTAATTTATACATATTATATTTCTAATTTTTATATATTTCTAATTTTTATATAATATATTTCTAATTTTTATATAATATATTTCTAATTTATATATATTGTATTTCTAATTTTTATATAATATATTTCTAATTTATATATATTATATTTCTAATTTTTATATAATAGATTTCTAATTTATATATATTATATTTCTAATTTTTATATATAATATTTCTAATTTTTATATAATATATTTCTAATTTATATATAATATATTCCTAATTTATATAAAATATATTTCTAATTTATATATAATATATTTCTAATTTATATATATAATATATTTCTACTTTATATATAATATATTTCTAATTTTTATATAATATATTTCTAATTTATATATAATATATTTCTAATTTATATAAAATATATTTCTAATGAAATCTCTAATTTCATTCTATATCTCCTATTTTATATCTTATAATCCTCTCTCATTATATATCTAATATTTTCTATCTCCATTTCATTCTATATCTTATATTTTATTTCTATATTTCACTCTATATCTCATATTTTATATCTTACATATCTTATTATATATCTAATATTTTCTATCTCCATTTAATTCTATATCTTATATTTTATCTCTATATTTCACTCTGTATCTCATATTTTATATCTTAAATCTTATATCTTATATCTTATATTTTATATCTTATATCTTATATCTTATATTTTATATCTTATATCTTATATTTTATATCTTAAATCTTATATCTTATATCTTATATCTAATATTTTATATCTTTTATTTTATATTTTATATCTTATATCTTATATTTTATATCTTATATCTTATATTTTATATCTAATATTTTATATCTTATATCTTATATCTAATATTTTATATCTTATATCTTATATCTAATATTTTATATTTTATATTTTATATCTTATATCTTATATTTTATATCTAATATTTTATATCTTATATCTTATATCTAATATTTTATATCTTATATCTTATATTTTATATCTTATATCTTATATCTAATATTTTATATCTTATATCTAATGTTTTATATCTTATATCTTATATCTTATATTTTATATCTTATATCGTATATTTTATATCTTATATCTTTTATATCTTATATCTTATATCTAATATTTTATATCTTATATCTAATATTTTATATCTTATATCTTATATCTTATATTTTATATCTAATATTTTATATCTTATATCTTATATTTTATATCTTATATCTTATATTTTATATCTAATATTTTATATCTTATATCTTATATCTTATATTTTATATCTTATATCTTATATCTTATATTTTATAACTAATATTTTATATCTTATATTTTATATCTAATATTTTATATCTTATATCTTATATCTTGTATCTTGTATCTTATATTTTATATCTATATTTCATTCTATATCTCATCTCTCATATTTAAATCTCAAATCCCATTATCTCACCTCTTCAATCCATATCTCATTATATCTCTTATATTTAAATCTTTAATCTCATTTTATAGCTCACATTTATATCTTATCTCTCTCATTCTCTATCTAATATCTTATATCTGCATTTCATTCTATATCTGATATCTAATATCTCATATCTGATATCTTATATCTAATATTTTATATCTTATATATTATAACTTATATATCTTATATCTTATATATCTTATATCTTATATCTTATATATCTTATATCTTATATCTTATATTTTATTTCTTATACCATATATCTAATATTTTATAATTTATATCTTATATCTTATATCATCTTAGATCTTATATCTTAGATCTTAGATCTTAGATCTTAGATCTAATATTTTATATCTTATATCTTATATATCTTATATATCTTATATATCTTATATCTTATATTTTATATCTTATATCATATATCTAATATTTTATATTTTATATCTTATATCTTATATCTTATATCATCTTTTATCTCTCTCTCTCATTATATATTAATATTTATGTCTTCATTTCATTAGATATCTTATATCTTTTATATCTTATATCTTTTATATCTTATATCTTATATCTTATATTTTATATCTCTCATTATATATTAATATTTATATCTTCATTTCATTCTATATCTTATATCTTTTATATCTTATATCTTATATCACCTTATATCTTATATCTTATATCTTATATTTTATATCTTATATCTTATATTTTATATCTTATATTTTATATCTTATATCATCTTATATCTTATATCTTATATCTTTTATATCTTATATCTTATATCTTATATCTTATATCTAATATGTTATATCTTATATCTTATATCTTATATCTTATATTTTATATCTTATATCTTATATTTTATATCTTATATCTTATATTTTATATCTTATATTTTATATCTTATATCTTATATCATCTTATATCTTATATCTTATATCTAATATTTTATATCTCTCTCTCATTATATATTAATATTTATATCTTCATTTCATTCTATATCTGATATCTGATATATCTGATATCTTACATCTTATATCTCATATCTTATATCTCATATCTATATTTCATTTTATATCTCATATTTTATATCCTAAATCTCACATCTCGTTATTTCATCCCTTAAATCTGTATCTCACTATATCTTATATTTAAATCTCTAATTTCATTCTATAGATTATATTTTATATCTTATATCTCTCTCTCATTATATATTAATATCTTAGATCTTCATTTCATTCTATATCTTATATTTTATATTTTATATTTTATATTTTATATCTTATATCTTATATCTTATATTTTATCTCTATCTCTCATTATATATTAATATTTATATCTTCATTTCATTCTATATCTTATATCTTATATTTTATATTTTATATTTTATATCTTATATCTTATATCTTATATCTTATATCTTATATCTTATATTTTATCTCTATCTCTCATTATATATTAATATTTAGATCTTCATTTCATTCTATATCTTATATTTTATATTTTATATTTTATATTTTATATTTTATATTTTATATTTTATATCTTATATCTTATATCTTATATCTTATATCTTATATTTTATATCTTATATTTTATCTCTATCTCTCATAATATATTAATATTTATATCTTCATTTCATTCTATATCTTATATTTTATATTTTATATTTTATATCTTATATCTTATATTTTATATCTTATATATCTTATATCATACATCTTATATCTTATATCTTAAATCTTATCTTATATCTTATATATTTTATATTTCATATCCATATCTCCTTATGCATTTTGTATTTTATATCTCTATCTCCTTATATATTTTATATTTTATTTCTATATATCTTATATTTTATTTCTATATTTCCTTATATATCTTATATTTTATATTCATATGTCCTTGTATATTTTATATTTTTTCTATATTTCCTTATATATCTTATATTTTATTTCTATATTTCCTTATACATCTAATATTTTATATCTCTATCTCCTTATATATCTTATATTTTATTTCTATATTTCCTTATATATAAATATATAATATATATATAATATAATATAAATATAATTATATATAAATAGATTATATTATATATTACCTATTAAATATTATATATTTATATATGAATATTATTATACATTTATATTATATATATTATATTTATATTTATTTAATTATATATTATATATTTTATATATATTATATATTTTTATATATAAAGTATATAATATAAATATATAAATTATTATATAAATATTATATAACTATAAATATGTAATGTTATATATTATACATTAAATATTATATATTTATATAAAATGTTATTATACATTTATATAATATATATTATATTCATATTTATATTTATAATTATATAATTATATATTATATATATTTTTATATATAAATTTATATTTATCTATAAAATTTTATAGATATATATAATACATTTTATAAGTATATAACATATAACATATCTATTATATATAATGTCTTTTATATATATAATAAATTTTATCAGTATACAATTTATATATCTTTTAAATCTATAAAATCTTATATTTATTATTATTCATTTTATAAGTATATAAAATATAATATACCTATTATATATAAAATTTTATATTTATTATTTATTTATATATTTATATTTATATTTATATTTACATATTTATTATTATGCACTTTGTAAGTATATGACATATAATATATTTATTCTACATAAAATCTTATATTTATCATTATGCATTTTATAAGTATATAACTAACATAATATATTTTTATATTTATAAAATCTTGCATTTAATATTATGCATTTTGCTAGTAAATAATATATTTATAAATCATATATATTTACATATATATAATAAATAAATGTATATATAAATATATATAAATATATATTTATAAATATATATTTATATATGTATATATGTATATATTTATATATAAAAATATATATAAATATATATAATAAATATTATATATATTTTTATATATATATTTATATATATGTATATATATTTATATATACATATATATAAATATATAAAATATATATAAATATATATTATATATTTTTACATATATATTTATAGGTATTTATTATTATATAAATATAATATATATACTTATTTGTATTTTAGATATATTATATATTTTATGTTTATCTTTCCTATTTATAATTATTATATTTATTATATTTATATTTATATTTTATATATCCTATATATTTTCTATTTATATTTTATATCTAAGATATGCATATTATATTATTATTTTATATAAGTATAAATTATTTCAAACATTTTAATATTTTAAATTTATATTTTATATTTATATTTTATAAATATTTTATATATATTTTATTTACATTTCATATTTATATTTTAAATATATAATATATATTACATTAATATATTATATTTATATTTTTAATAAGTTATTTATATTTATATTTTATATCTATTATATTATATTTCTATTTTATATTTCTATTTAATATATTATATATGTTTTGTATGTTTATTATATTTATATTTATATTATATTATTATTTATATATTATTTATTATTATTTATATTATTATATATTATATTTATATTTTGATTTTTTATGAACATAAAATATTTCAAATATTTTTATAATATTTTTTATTTCTATTTTTATCTATATTCTATATATTTTATATGTATATATTATATTTTACATATTATATTTATATTATATTATATATTATATTTTATATACATAGAGAATATTTAAATATTTTGTAAAATATTTTACATTTATATTCTATATTTATATTTTATATTTATATTTTATACATATTATATAATTTTTATTTCTATTTTATATTTATATTTTATGTATATTATAGATGTATTTTATATATATTTATATTTTTATATTTAAATATTTAGATGAAATAATTTATATTTTTATTTTATATGAATATAAAATTTATAAAATTTTGTGGGTTTGGGTTTTTGTTTTTATTTATTTTGCTGTGGGGAAAAAAAGGGAAAAAAGGGGAAAAAGGGGAAAAAAGGGAAAAAGGGAAAAAAGAAAAAAGGGAAAAAAGGGAAAAACAGAAAAAAAAGGGAAAAAAGAAAAAAGGGAAAAAATGGAAAAAAGGGAAAAAATGGGAAAAAAGGGAAAAAAGAAAAAAGGGAAAAAAGGGGAAAAAAGGGGAAAAAAGGGGGAAAAAGGGAAAAAAGGGGAAAAAAGGGGAAAAAAGAAAAAAGGGAAAAAAGGAAAAAAAGGGGAAAAAAGAAAAAATGGGAAAAAATGGAAAAAGGGAAAAAAGGGAAAAAAAAGAAAAAAGGGGGAAAAGGGAAAAAAGGGGGAAAAAAGAAAAAAGGGGGAAAAAGGGAAAAAATGGGAAAAAATGGAAAAAAGGGAAAAAATGGGAAAAAAGGGAAAAAAGAAAAAAGGGAAAAAAGGGAAAAAAACGGAAAAAAAGGGAAAAAAAGGGGAAAAAAGGGAAAAAAGGGGGAAAAAGGATAAAAAAAGGGAAAAAAGGGAAAAAAGGGAAATAACAGGAAAAAAAGGGAAAAAAAGAAAAAAGGGAAAAAAGGGAAAAAAGGGAAAAAAAGAAAAAGGGGAAAAGGGAAAAAAGGGGGAAAAAAGAAAAAAGGGGGAAAAAGGGAAAAAATGGGGAAAAAATGGAAAAAAGGGAAAAAATGGGAAAAAAGGGAAAAAAGAAAAAAGGGAAAAAAGGGAAAAAAACGGAAAAAAAGGGAAAAAAAAGGGGAAAAAGGGAAAAAAAGGGGGAAAAAGGATAAAAAAAGGGAAAAAAGGGAAAAAAGGGAAAAACAGGAAAAAAAGGGAAAAAAAGAAAAAAGGGGAAAAAGGGAAAAAAGGGAAAAAAGAAAAAATGGGAAAAAATGGAAAAAAAGGGAAAAAAGGGGAAAAAAGGGAAAAAAGGGAAAAAAAGGAAAAAGGGAAAAAGGGGAAAAAAAGAAAAAAGGGAAAAAATGAAAAAAAGGGAAAAAAGGGAAAAAAGGGGAAAAAAGGGGGAAAAAGGAAAAAAAGGGAGGAAAAGGATAAAAAAAAGGAAAAAAGGAAAAAAAAAGTGGGAATAAAACGAGTTTTCCAAGGAATAAAAAGGGAAATAAAGGCAAGGCCTGAAATCCTGAGAAGGGTTGAGATCCTCGGAATCCAGATTCCAAACCCTGGAATTCCTGGATTCCAGAACATGGAATTCCCAGATTCCAAACCATTTCCTGATTCCAAACAATTGCTGGATTCAAACCATGGATTTTCTTCCCAGGGAATGGTTTGGAATTTTGGAATCTGGGAATGGTTTGGAATCCGGGAATTCCGGGTTGGTTTGGAATCCAGAAATTCCATGACTTGGAATCAGGGAATGGTTTGGAGTCCGGGAATGGTTTGGAATGCGGGAATTCCAGGGTTTGGAATCCGGGAATGGTTTGGAATCCGAGAATTCCATGGATTGGAGTCAGGCAATTCCAAGGTTTGGAATCCGGGAATTGAATGGTTTGGAATCCAGGAATCCCAAGCTTTGGCATCTGGGAGTGGTTTGGAATCCAGGAATTCCAGGATTTAGAATCGGGGAATTCCACAGTTTGGAATCAGGGAATGGTTTGGCATTTGGGAATTCCAGGGTGTCGTTTCTGGTCTGGTCCCCCAGCCCACCCTCTTTGCAGAACAAAATATATAATAATTATATACTATATAATCATTTTATAATATATAATTAATGTAATCTATTATATATAATAGATATAGATATTTCCTTGTATATAAATATATATTTATATACGTTTGCTTATTTTTATATGATTATGTATAATAGGACAATTTGTATTATGTAATATATAATTATTTTATAATATATAATTATTTTATAATATGTAACTATTGTAATATATTAGGTATAAGAGATATAGATATTTCCTTGTATATAAATGTATATTTATATATGTTTGCTTATTTTTATATGATTATGTATTATATGACAATTTGTATGATGTAATATATAATTATTATATAATATATAATTATTTTATAATATATAATTATTATAATATATTATATATAATAGATATTTCCTTGTATATAAATGTATATTTATATATGTTTGCTTATTTTCATATGATTACGTATTATATGAAAATTTGTATTATGTAATATTATATTATTCTATAATATATAATTATTTTATAATATGTAAGTATTTTATAATATATAATTATCATAATATATTATATATAATAGCATACAATATTATAATATATAATATAATATATACTATATTATAATATGATATATAATACAATATAATATGTAATATAATATATAATACTATAATGCTATAATATATGATATATAATATATTATATATCATATCATATCTATTACATAATAATATTATATATCAATCATATCATATCATATCTATTACATAATAAATTGTGTTTTATTTTGCTTTTTTTTTTCCCTCCCAACCAAACCCATCCCAGGATAAAAACACAGACTTGGATTCCAGGGGGATCCTTCAAATCTCTCCCAACCCCAAACCATTCCATGGGCATCCCAGAATTTGACATTCCTGTGGATTCCTCGCCCAGGATTTCTTCCCTCTTTTCCTTTCGCTTTGATTCCCAGGGGAAAGGCTTGGATGGCTTTGCCTGGCTCTGGGATAATCGGGAATTTGGAGGCGTGGGCTGTTATCCCTCCTTCCCTCCTGGCTGGAGAAGTTCCAAAAGCCAGGAATCCATGGAAAAAGAAGTGCTTGGAGATCCCAGCTCTTTAAGCCTGACTTAGGGGCTAAAAATTCCACTTGGGCTCCTGGATCTGGATATGGACCTGGATCTGGATCTGGACCTGGGACCTGCATCTGGCTCCTAGATCTGGATCTGGATCTGGGACCTGGATCTGGATCTGGATTTGGGATCTGAATCTGGACCTGGGTCTGGCTCCAGTATCTGGATCTGGGATCTGGATCTGGACCTGGTCCTGGATCTGGATCTGGGACCTGGATCTGGATTTGGGATCTGGATCTGGACCTGGGATCTGGATCTGCACCAGGATCTGGGACCTGGGTCTGGCATTGGATCTGGATCTGTCTCCTGGATCTGGACCTGGATCTGGGACCTGGATCTGGACTCGGACCTGAACCTGGATTTGGACCTGGACCTGGGCCTGGATCTGGACCTGGATCTGGGACCTGGATCTGGACCTGTACCTGGCACTGGATCTGGATCTGGACCTGGATCTGGATCTAGATTTGGGATCTGGATCTGGATCTGGTATCTGGATCTGGACCTTGATCTGGATCTGGCTCCAGTATCTGGCTCTAGACCTGGATCTGGACCTGGACCTGGACCTGGATCTGGGCCTGGATCTGGGTCTGGATCTGGGACCTGGGTCTAACACTGGATCTGGATCTGGATCTGTCTCCTGGAACTGGACCTCGATCTAGGACCTGGATCTGGACTTGGACCTGAACCTGGATTTGGACCTGGACCTGGGCCTGGATCTGAACCTGGCTCTGGCTCCTGGATCTGGTTCTGGCTCCTGGATTTGCTTTTCCATCACTGGATTTCCAACGGAATTTCATAGGGCAGGAAATGTTTCCGTCACAAAGTTTTGAGTTTCGGAAGAAATGGGAAAAAAAAAAAAAAATTAAAAAAACACACAAATAAACAAATGAAAATTAAAAAAAAAAAAAAGGAAAAATAAATGCCAGTTGTGAAATCTCTGACATTTTCCATCCTTCCCACGGAATTCCAGAATATCCCGAGCTGGAAGGGACCTGCAGGGTATTATCAAAGCGAAGAGAAATTCCCAATTTTTAGGTGGGATTCAGATCTCCGGGGCTCTCAAAATTTCCCTGCAGTTCAGGAATGCCCGACCCAGTAAAAAAAAAAAGAAATAAATTATAAATATGTACATTTGATTCTAAATGATAAAGATCAAAGCCACGTATTTCTTCCATCCCTTTTTCCTGGAAAACCGAGGTTTGTTAGTCCAGAAATTTCTCTAATGAGTCGACAGATCCGAAAAAAATTTAAAAATTAAAAAATAATTTAAAAATAATAAAAATCATTTTAAAAATTGTTTGGTTTAAATTTGTTTTATGTAATATATAATACCTACATAAATAGATTACATTATATTATATATTATTATTATATTACAGTATATATTATATATGATTATTTTGTAATACCTAATATATAATACAAATTATTATATAATATATAATACGTAGTAATATAAAATTAAGTGAATATATATTTATAAGTCTATATATCTACTTACATAATGTAACATAATATAATCTATTTTTTATAAGTATTATATAATATATAATTATTATTATATTTTATTATTATATATTATATATTATATTATATATTATATTATATTATATATATTATATATATTACATATATATTACATATATATTACATAATATAATCTATTTTTTATAAGTATTATAACTTATATAATTATTATTATTATATTATATGCTATATATTATATTATTATTATTATATTACAGTATATATTATATATAATTATATTGCAATATATTATATTATATAATGCAAATTATTATACATATATCATCATATATAATATATATCATCATGGCCGGACTTCACGAACAAAGATTTGGGGAGGGCTCTACCCACCTTTGTTACAAGCGCGTTGGTGGCTAAAAAGGCCAATACGAGACAGACATGTCTGGTTGCAAAAGGCACAGCAGAAAGACTCCCCAGGTGGAATATTCTGCAAGACACGGTTCTTTCTGCGTTGTCTTTTCTCCTCAAGGGTGATCCTGCTGCGTTCTCAAAGGCATCAGCAGCGTTAGAGATGGGGTGTCTCCAGACCTCCCCATTGGAGGCCAGAGTAGACCAGTTCTGGTGATCAATATGGCCAAGGCTGAGATGTTGTTTCAGGCAGTCCTTGTATCTCCTCTTTGGGGCTCCTCTCTTGCAGCAGCCGGTGGCAAGTTCACCATAAAGCAAGATCTTAGGGAGGGGGTGGTTGGTCCTTCATCCTGGAGACGTGCCCTGCCCAGCACAGCTGTGTTCTCAGCAACATGGCCTCGGTACTTGTGACTGCTGCCTGTTCTAGAACAGATGGATTGGTCACATCATCTGACCAGGGGATGTTTAGGATTGTTCGGAGGCAGCGTTGATGGAAGCGTTCCAGGAGTCGCAGGTGGTGGCGGTAGATGACCCATGATTCGGAGCCATATAGGAGAGTAGACAGCACAATGGCTCTGTAAACACTGATCTCGGTACTTTTCTTCAAGTGTTTATTTCACTACACTCTTCTATGGAGTTTTCCAAAAGCTCTCTGTGCCTTTGCTAACCTGTTGTCCATCTCTCCGTCAATCTCACCGTCTGAGGAGATGAGGCTCCCTAGGTAATTAAACTGCTGGACTGATTTGAGCTCTGATTGGCCAATGGTGATATGGGGTTGATGGAAGACTTCCTGAGGTGCAGGTTGATGGAGAACTTCTGTCATCTTTAAGCTGACTTCCAGCCCAAAGAGCTCAGCAGCATCTGCAAAGCAGGATGTTAAACGCTGCAGAGCTGCTTCTGTGTGTGCGACGAGGGCGGCGTCATCAGCATAAAGCAGCTCCTGGACAAGATGGTTTAAGGTCTTGGTGTGGGCCTTCAGTCGCCTTAGATTGAATAGACTTCCATCAGTACGGTATCGGATGTAGATCCCGTCCTGATCATCGAGGTCTGCTGTGGTCCTTTGGAGCATCCTGCTGAAAAAGACTGTGAATTGGGTAGGAGCGAGAACGCAGCCTTGTTTCACACCATTCTTAATTAAAAAGGGCTCAGAAAGTGTGTTGCCATATCTGACTTGGCCGTGCTGATCCTCATGGAGAGAGATGATCATTTTAAGGAACTTGATGGGACATCCTAAACATTCCAAAATCTGCCACAGACCTTTTCTGCTCACAGTGTCAAAAGCCTTGGTGAGGTCGACAAAGGTTACATAGAGACCTTTGTTCTGTTCCCTACACTTCTCTTGCAGTTGTCTGAGAACAAACACCATGTCTGTGGTGCTCCTGTTGGCTCTGAAAACACACTGACTTTAAGGTAGAATTCCTTCTGCTCTAGTGGGTATTAGTCTGTTCAGAAGTATTCTTGCCAGGATTTTGCCAACAATGGAGACTGGGAGGGAGAGCAAAGCCCCCTCAGTGGCATGGCCCAGGGCCAGGTTGACTGGGAGGGAGAGCCCAGTGTTGTTTATATCGATGTCGATTAGTTCAGGGGGTGGCTGTTTTGTAACGGCATGATCTCTGAGAGTCTCAAAGACAACATGCCACAGTTGCAAAACCTTTGCGGCTTGTTTGTTCCCCTTTGTTGCCATGTCCCACAGGTGCACACCGACACAGTCCCACAATGCATCATCGAGAAAATTAGTAATGTTCATTTCAGAGATATTACATTGAGCCCATGGCAACAGGTTCGGCAAGGACCGTTCATCAGTTTTTGAGCTGTGCTGTTGTAGTGGGTTGGTTTCTTGGATTTTTAGGCCTTCCTTAGCAACTGGGTCAGGAATCTAAGGAAGTATTCCATATCATTCCGTTCCGTAACACAACATATAAAAAGGAGCAGATAAGAGAGCTTGCGCTCTTCTCTCTTCCGGTGGCTGAAGACAACAGGTCCCTCTCGCAGATGGTTTTGCTTGTATAGGCCAAAGCCTGCCTGCTCCAACCTGCCGTTATCTCCGGTCTCTCCGGGAGGCGTGGGGGAGTTGGCTGTTGCCTTGCACAGCTCTGCTGTCCCTATCAGGGAAGTATTTAATTTGTTTTTATATTTATTCATTAGCTCTCTATTAACGGGTATATTTAGGAGATATTTGTTTTTAGGTTTCTTTTTATCCCTGTTTTCCCCCTCCCTTTTCCCTTTTTCCCCCTCCGGAGCTCCCTGTTGTGTATAATATATTCAAATTGTATATATAACTGTAAGTATATGTAATATATATATATATTTGATATAATCCTGTTTCGTTCAAACTTCTTACAGTTTTTTTTCCCTGTGGTTTGTTTTTTTTTTTTTCTCTCGCTTGAGGAGAGCAGGAGGGGGGAGGAGACAGCTTGGACTTGGCAGGAGAGCCAGGCCAAACTGACACAGCTGTTTAAGCATGCGCTTCAGGATCAAATAAGTGTGGCTTTGATCAGATGACATCTGAGCCCCCATAGCCCTACTTTTTACATTTCAAAGTCTATTTTAAATGCCTATATCCAGTTCGTAGCTGCTCACCTGCAGTCCCGCCGCAGTGTGACAAATTCCGTGCACGTTCCGTCTTCTCAGTTCAACCACGCACCTCCACCGCGACAGAAGGAGCCGCTTCTTCTGCCAATGCCATCGGCTCTGGACTGCAAGCTTCTAAATATTAGAAGCTGGGGCTCTGGGCCCCAGGCAGGGTGCCATTTGTAGAGGTCAATAACTAATCAATCCCAATTCGGAGGTAGAAACTGGAATATTTATTGAACACACATCTTGCAATTTAAGGGTCTTGGGGGCAGGACATGTTAATGAGGAGGACAGGTTATGCTAACTAGAGGATTACACAATTTTCTGCTACAGTTACACAAGTGGTTAATATTTTCCCATAGCAAGGACCATATGGGGGGAAGAGAACAAAGGGGTTTCTACATGGTCTGAAAACATCATCACAAAGTCTCCATATCTTGCTGAAGGAGCCAGGACAATCAACATAGCTAAATATTAACAGGTCTTGTGATGAAGGTCCAGTCCTCAGGTGATGGGATTTCTCTCAGCCCCTGTTGCCCAAGACTGTCTGCTCAATCCCATCAGACTCCCTCCTGCTGACAGCTGAGTTTTGGTCCTTACAATGTGGAGTTAAAAGTAACTAACCTTCTGAATCCAGCAGTGTTCTTAACAGTTGGCCTGGAAAAAGGGGAACTGGCCTATGACTGTTTGCAGACCATTGAACAGGTGTACTCCAGTCGAGATGACCTACAGGACACTCCCTTGGAAGAAGTGGACAGGAGCAGCTTCGTGGAAAATGGAATCTGAAAAGCTGGGTGGTAGCTCAGCATGAGGAAATAGAACCCAAAGCTCCAACGTAGTGTTGGAGGGTTCCATTTCTTTCCGACAATTTTCAGTGACAACACTATTTCATTATGAACCTTGGTTGTTACTTTCCAGAGTTTTAAATTATCAGTCATGGAAGTGCAGAAACTTGGGGTTGCAAGGTTTACTTATTTTATTTTGCAGTCAAAGCCTTTCACAAATCTAGGAAATATTTTTGGTGCTTGGTAGTATTCTTGTATATGCTTATGAGACAAAAAAAAAAAAAAAGATGACCCTGTCTTTATTTCTGGGAGAAAACTTCAAAATATATGCCAGAAATGGACAACTTGAGTTTCTTTTCTATAGATCAATTGTAAGTTGGAAGGGGAATTTTAGAGTGGCCACATGGCAGACCTGGTTTTATATTTTGCAACCTCCAGCACCCATTATGCCTCCACCCCATTTTATAGGGTAAATAAACTTGGTAAGGGAAGATTAGTTTCTAGACAGATGTGTCTGAAGGATCATCTCAGGGGCAGATCTGCATGCAGAAACCATTTTTGACAGGGCTGGATGAGAGCTATGATCTAACATAGTGTTCCTCCGGAGCAGCTCCCTCAGCACTGCAGGAGCTGCTGAGTGCCCCTGTGCAAGGAAGCTTTGAGAATGCAACAGCATGGAAGGGGTTTTTCAGATCTTTCCCCCTTCTCCTCCTTCCTGTCTTGTGAGTGACTTAGTGCCCCAAACATTAACTTTTTGTTACCATCTTCCTCCTTTTAATCTCCTTCATTTTTCAATACCTCCCATCTCTACCATCTTCTCTCACATCTGTTCTGTGTCATAGATCTTTTACTTGTTTTCCTTTTTCTTCCCTCCTCTCCCATCTCCTTCCTCATTTTTATTCTTGCTCTTCTGTTTTCTTTATTTTTCCTCCTCTTTCCCTACACGTTGATGTTAGAAAGGATTCTTGCACCCCCTGGTGCTCTTGCATTTTGTGTGGTAGGAAAAGAGATTGTCTCTTTCTTTCTCTTCCCCTGGTAGATCATTATTCAGAAACACAGAAACACAGAATGTGAGAGAAAGACGGATATCTCAGGTCATACGCAGCAAACCAGTTAAAGAAGGGGGGGGAGTGATCAGGGAAAAGATGGCGATCCTCCATTGCCTGCCAAGGAGCACGAGACTCACAAAGCAATTTACACAGCAATAACAAGAAGAGCTAGGCAGAGAGAAAGAGGTGACAGTGGCTTCGGGACCTTCCTGAAAGTTCGTGCAAGTAAAACCCAATCTCTGGTTTGGCATGAGTCTCTCATTCGTGTGTGCCTGTGTGTATGCCTTTTATTCCACCATGTTTCTGTGAAATCCATTCATTCGTACAAGCGAGGAGAGAGGAATAAAAGGGGAAAAAAAGAAAGAAAAAAAAAGCACCGTGTTTTGTTTGAGAGAAGTCTCTTGCATGGAGGAGGTGGTGCTGGTAGTGGGAGGAGGAAAGCGGTTAATTAATTTTTGTTACATTGAAGAGAGAGATAAGTGAGATACAAGCAGAGCTTTTGGGGTGGGATTGTTTGCGCGTTCTCATGTGTGCGCGCGCGTGCGCCTGTGTGTGTGCGCGCGCGTGCGCTTGTGTGTGTGCGCGCGCGTGCGCCTGTGTGTGTGCGCGCGCGTGCGCCTGTGTGTGTGCGCGCGCGTGCGCCTGTGTGTGTGCGCGCGCGCTCCCGCGCGCTATGTCTGGATGGTGCTGTGCATGAATTTGGATCAGAGACGGGAAAGCCACGGAGGAGAGAAAAGCTCCGTGCTGGCACGACTCAGGCAATCGGGTGACCTTCTTTCTGTTTTTGTCCCCGTCCCCTCTTTCTCTTCCCCTCTTGCAAAGCTGGTCCCTCACACAGATATTTGTGCTCCCCCTCCCCGCTCTCCTGACATTGTGATGTGAGGGCTTCTGGCTCCGTCCTGGGTGTACGTGTGTGTGTGTGTGTGTGGGCAATGGTTTCTTTGAAGGACATTGTTTGGAGGAGGACGACAGCGTTCAGCTGGAGAGCAGAAGCCATTACACACGCTTTTGCTCCCTTTTCGAGAAAGAGAAGGGAAGAAAGAAAGAAGCCCACTTCTCGTTCGTTCTTCCGATGTCTCTATCTTTTAAGTCAGACAAGGAAGGAGTTTTCCCCGCGCCTTTGCTCCACCACCCGGAGCAGCTTGCTTTCTTGTCTTTCTCCCTCTTTCCATTTCTTTATCTCTCTGTAAAGGGAGATAAGCTGTTGTAAGCTGTTTTCTTTGGTTTCAGTTTAGACTCCACAACACAAAGCTTCTCTCCCATACACGCATGCATTCTACGGTATTTTTGTCTTTTAGTCTTTTAGAATCACCTCCCCTCCCCTTGTGGTTTCTATCTTACACACAGATTATTCTGGAGTTCCCTATAGATGTGATCTGTTAAGAGCCCCCCCGGCCACCGCCAAGGGGCGGGGGCCCCCGCATTCGTTTTCTAATGTTTGGAAACAGAAAGACCCTTAGGTTTGAGTGCTTTCTACTGCTACTTTTGTGTGACTGTGTGTGTATCTCACGACGTTGTTTGCATGTATAAAAGGAAGTGACTAATTTAGCAGAGAGCTGTGATCTGAGTCAGGTAAGCCATGTCATGTTCTCTAGCTCCACCAGAAAATGGAGGAGAGCAAGCGGGCTTCCAGTAGACAAAGCTAAGATGGGAAGTGATAATGGATATTTTTTTTAAGATTTGCTGCCAATCCCCCTCCCCCGTATTTCTTCAATTTTTCAGTGTACAAGACTGTGATGTGTATTTCTGATTTCATGCTATCAGTAAATGAGAACTGGAGGAAATTGCCTGAATTATAGGGGAAAAACTTTTATTTTGTTGTTTTTAACTCTTATGCTTCCATGCTGAAGTCACTTTTCTAGATATTTTTCTTTGGTTAAAGTTAATAGGATTTAAGGGCTTGATCAGTTAGCTAAAGAAATAGTGTGTGTGTGTGTAATACATATAATATTAGGAGGCAAGTGCTTGTATCCTGACGCTGCTCAGGTTCTTTCAGAGAACATTATGAAATCCCATTCTTTCTATGCGGTGACGATGCCCTGAGTTTTGGCATTTTACCTTCTGATGCTCAAAAGCATTATCTTTTTCTGAATGTATTTTAATATGAAACATTTTCCTTCACTCATTACTTTGCATATTATAATACTAGAAAGCTTTCAGGAATCTTCTCAGTACCATAAATACATTCCTTAGGGGGATTGGCAACTTTCATGGTGCTCCTTTTTTGGTGTCTTACCATATGCTTTTTTGAAAAACATAACAATGTTGCTGGAAGCTTTTATGTCATGGCAGATGAACAGGAAGTCTTTTTTTTTTAAGCTTACCTTTTCATCTGTAATAGTTTAGAGGGGTGTCACATGTGGCCTTACTTTTTTCTCCACCAACATCAATTCACATATCGGTTGTGTTGCCGGTGTATTTTGGTTCTGAAAAAAATCTCCGGAGCAGTTAATTAGGGGTGAGATAAGAAAGGGTTTAGAAAAAACATTAGGGGCTTAAGGCATCAGTTGCATAGTAGATACAGTTCCTCAAAATTTCAAATTAAATGCTTTAGAGTCTGAACATCCTAAAGTGTAACTACATGGGGAAAGTATCAGATGAAATACTCAGAAGAGCTCAAGAGGAAATGTGAAATATAGATGTGTATATATAGTAGAAATGATAGGATGAGAGATCAGCAAATGAATACAAGTAACCATGCTTCTATGGATGCACCAAGAATAGAGAGATGGTTAGTGATGAACTTTAGAATTCCAGTTTCTGCAAGGTTAAAATTGATGCTTGTTTTATTTTATTTAGCAAGAAAATGTTACAAAGGACTTTTATCTTTGAAATTAAGTCCTTTGTGAGGTGGACCATGGAATGTACCATTTCATATATATTTAATGTTACACTGTGACTGAGTGAAGAGAGTTTTCACTGAGGGAAAAAATTAACTGTTTTTTCCTCATGTGATGGTGATGGATGCTATTTGCCAATTTTAGTATGGGCCTAAATCAGCACCCACTGAAGGAAATTAAATTTCCTCACTGAACTGTGTTGGTTTGGGTGAGATTCTAAATGCCCATTCTCTGTTATGTATAGAGTATTCTTAGATATTTATCTTTTATTTGTATTGTGAGTTGTCTCATATTTTGAGAGATCAACTCAGTGTTAGTGCTATAATGTGACACAGATGCATTGCACTTGCACATGAAACATGCTATCCAAGAGCAAATGAGATTTAAGATTAAGATCTTTATGGGAGAGCCTATATATTCCTCGTACGTGGTGACAGACACCCTAGAAAACCGAAGGTCATCACAACAGATATAATGTTTGAGTTGTGGTGAAGGTGGTTTTGTTTCCATGAGGGTATTCTTCATTGTTCTCTAAAGAGATTTCAGTCTCAGAATTTCTGCTAATGATGTTGCTTGCTGTAATTATACACAGACTGAAACTGAAGTTTACCTTGCTGTCAGAAGACTAGCTAAGGGACTTTTTAATTTATTTTTTAATTTTATAAGCCAGTGAACTAAAGAAACTTTGGAAAGATGGTATTGAAAAATGCTAGTCACTGTTATCTCCTGAATTTTGCAATTGGACATTAGTTTTTTGGTTAAAACCAATGGTTTGGAATAGCTTTTGATTTGTGCGCATTCAGAAACCTTACACAGTGTTAGCCCTTTTAGAAACTTTGCATTTATAATTTATTCTATAGTATATGAATTTGAATTTCTTGATTACCTTTTTTAGGCCCATTAGAAATAGTCCACAGATCACCACTTAAAATTGGTACTTTAAACAATTGGTTTCCTTATATTAGACTTTTAATTACATTGTTGAGAAATACCAGATTTAAAAGGTCACACTTAGCATTTATTTCTTCTTCCATCAATTTGAAATTATATTTTTATATGAAAGTAAAAAATGTCATATATGCATGATTAGGATATGAAAAATGCGAGTACATAATTGGATGATGGATAGAAAGTAGAGCTACTGCAAGCAGAAGTGTTGGAGGTTGGTTGTTTGTGGGTTTCTTTGTTTTGTTTTGAATGATTATTATAATTCACTAAAGATAGAACCAAATGTAATAGTGTTGTGGCCTTTGACTTAAAGGAAGATTGATGGTTGGAAGCCATGAATGGATTCTAAGAGAGCTAACTAAGAAACATTAGATAGGAATTGTGACATCTGTCAGATGTCCAAACATATACGTAGAGTACATTTGACCATAAGGAGTGGAAAAGTTGAATTTTTAGGCTTACAAAGAAAATTGGAAGGACTACAATTTTATTATCATACAAGCTACAGTTTGAGGAAGGTTGCTAAAAAAAAATCCAGATATTTCTTAAAGTTCAGAACTCCCAGGAACAAATATAAATACTTGATTCCTCTCATAGGTTTTGGTTTACAAATAAAACCTGTTGGATTGCAATATTATTTGAGATTGATCTAATTTGCAGTAACACTTTCTCTGTGTGTTCTGGTAGATCATTTCTCAAATAAGCAGAACACTGCTTTGTAGAATGAAACAGTAGGGGAAAAGAAATTGGTGAATAGCTATGTAATATTCATTAGCTATCTTTATGCTGTTATGAAACCATCATTAAGCAAAACATACAGACAAAAAAATATGGATATATTATTTTAAAAAACCCAACCCACTGAAATATTGAAAAGAAGAATTTGAAATATTGTAGAGGAAGGAGATCCTCTTTTGACAGTTTATGAACAGTCTACAAACAATGTTAAAGTTGTGAAATGTTTTTGTGTCTTGTTCTAGATGTTGTTTTGTACTTAGAGTGCATCATGGTAGAAAGTCATATAAACATTTTAATGGAAGATTCTCTCTATTGGACTGAAATAGTCCATTTTGTAAACTTGATCCAGGTAAAAACTAGTCTGCTAGTGACAGAACTGAATGGTTTGCTTAACACTTTTTGTTGTGGGTTAGCCTTGGCTAAGGGCCAAACACCCACTCAGCTGCTCACTCACTCCCCTTCCTCAGTGGGACAAGGCCAGGGAGGGGAAAGAGGAGAATAGGATGAGAAGGCTTGTGGGTCAAGATAAAGGCAAGGAGATTGCTTACCAGCTACCATCATGGGCAAAACAGAATTGACTCAGGGAAATTAAGTTATTGCCAATTAAAATAGAATCGGGAAGTGAGAAACAAAAAGACATACGTTAAAACATACCTTTCCTCCCTCCTCTTTCCCATGCCTAGCTTCACTCATTCACTCCAGACTCCTACTCCCCATGAGCAGCACAAGGGGGAGTATAGTCAGTACATAACATTTCCTCTCTTCTGTTCCTTCCCTTTTGCACTTTTCTCCTGCTCCAGTGCCTCTCCCACAGGCTGCGGTCCTTCAGTTAAAAAGTCTGCTCCAGGGTGGGTTCTCCACGGTCTGCAGTTCCTTCACAATGTATCCATCTGTTTTGACATGAATCCTCCACAGACTGCAGTGGATATCTCCTCTAGTGCCATGGAGATGACTCCTCCTTTCTCACACGAGGTGCTACAAATTCTTTAATCAAAGAGATGGAGAAGGTGGTATGATGCTGCTGGCAGATGCAGTTAGCATTATAAACAATTGAATGTCAGCATAGTACTCCTTCAAACTTGTTGACTGTTGAAAATAAAATGTTCCAGAAGAGACCTAGGAGGACAGGAAAACAGATAAAATAGCATGGTTTGTATGCCAGTACTGAAAGAAGAAAAGGGGGAGGAAATGAGATGAATATCATAAATTAAGCTATCTTGTTAGTTGTAGTGAAAAGGCTTTAACAAAACTTTCTGAATGAGGGGATTTAATTTATAAGAATATTTCAGCCTTCAAGCTGTTAAACTTGTGTTTGAGAAGCTGAATACATGAGTAAATAAAGAGTAAACAGATTATTTTGAGTTTTGTACTGTTTTGGTTTTTTAACTTTAGAAGTGGTGGCAAAGACCCCAAATCTCATACCCATGTCTTCAGTTTTAAGAAGCTATCCCAGATGTCACAGTACAAACTTAACTCTGAAGGGGTTTGAAAGAGGGGGTTTGAGATGGAGAATGGAGATTATTTCCAGTTTAATCTATGTGAAACACTCAGGTTTATATGTGATTTTATTTTTTTTCTCTGTTATCTTTAGGCAAGAATACTTTATTATTTGGGTCAGCATTAAAAAAAATAGAAAATAGGCCAAACTCTTCAGCAAAAAGAAGACTAGGATAAGGCATGCCATAATTACCTGTAGTGGAAACTTGCTGTTATTGGAGTGATTGCATGGGATAGAGAGACAGGATGATTTTGCAAGAGAAAACAAAGCAAATGTTACAAAGAATGATAAAGAAAGACAGAAGTCAATATACTCCTGATAATATGCAGGAGATTTTGTATTCCAATATACTAAAAATGGAATTTGGTGTTAACTGTTTCTATGGTCTTGTGGACAATAGGGGCTTTGTTACACTGGTTTAACAAGCAAAGTCTTTACTGATCATAGTTCTTAGGGTTCAACTAGTTTTGCTTTGGGATGATACCAGTAATCATGGGAAGAAAGCATCATAGGGTAGTAGTGCTTGCTGGGAAGTAGTCAGACTGCTGGAGCACAATAAATCAGTTGCCATCATTAAAAATGTGTCTTTGGGCCTCCTGTGATAAGTAACGACTATGTTTCTTTTGCATATTGTTTCCTGATCTCTGATTGTTGGCAAAAGAAAGAGGAGGATGTGGGAAGGAGATACTGAAAATTTATATTACAGCAGCAAGTACATGTATTTTTTGTAGCTTTTTAAATAAATGAAAATACTAAGAGAAGGCTGTATGTGCTTATAGGTCAAGAGTGAGTGCTGTTTAACATGCAGGGTGGTGTATTTACCTTTTAATTACTTGAAAGATTGTTGGTCTGCTGAAGATTTTAATTTAATGTCAAATTGGGAAAGGAATCATTAATAACAAGCTCGCTGCAGTCTGGATGCCATTTCAGTTGTCTGTTGATGATGCTAAAGAAAAAGCAAATATTTGTTCTACCTTCTTCCTCTTGTTAATTTTATTCTGTATTTTCTAACTCAGATGAGGCAGAAGTTCTAGAGTGACTGGTAAAAGTTGATTAACTCACTTGATGGTTGGCTGACAGTTTCTTCCTTCTTTATTTGAACAAGATGGATGTTCCAGTCCAGGCTAGACTTGTGAGACTGCTTAGTGATGATCTTGTGGTCTATGCTGTAAATAAGATATGGATTTTTTTATTGTTTCCAAAGACTACTTGTGTTGTGTTGGGCAGATTGCTTCTATTGAGAACTTAGTGACCTCTGAATAGTTATTTATTTAAACTTACATTTGAATTCTTCAGGTTCTTTCATATTCATCTGGAATTGTAGGCATGTGACTCTCTTCAAAATTGGGTTTTAAAGGTCTCTGACCAACCACCTAAGAGACTAAAGAAGTAGTGGTTACTTCTGGAAATCTTGATCTTAATTTGTTGCATTCCTTTAACCCTGTGCTCCCCAGCAGTAAAATAGGCGTAATATAGTATTTCAGAGGAATATTGGCAATTAAGGCCATGGTGCTGGATTCTACTGCTTTGTGTGCTGAAATATAAAAGAGGGGGGGAAAAATCCCCAGCCCTTCAGAGTGTGGTTCTGGTTAGTGAGAGTGTCGGATCTGGTCCGTTGTTTGCAGAGTACCTGGAGATCTGGGAATGGAGAAAACTGTCACTTTTTCACTGTGTCATTTTGGTCATTCTGACTGATTATCATTTCTCAGATATGTTGCTGACTATGGTGTGTATGAAAGAGGAGACTAATTGTATATAATATCCACATAGTTTAGTTGGTAATGCAGTAAAGTCTAGGAAGGAAATAACCATAAAGAGTGTCTCATCCTACTGGTATCTATTTTTGTGTGTTCTGTAATGAGCATTAATTGGAAAATAAATAACGACAATATAAATAAAGAAGAGATAATTTTTCTTGCCTAGGACAATTAGAAACTCCTATCTCACATTCTATTATTTTCTTTGCTTTTCTACATTTTGGGTGACTTTGGCTATAGGGTATATAACTTTGAGTGCTGATGTGCTCTGAAATCCATTCTTCTATTTTATCCAGTTAAAAAACTTGACAAGTGTAAAAATGTTAACAAATGACTGATAGAAAATTGAGAGTAGCCAGTAGCTCTCGGTCTAGTTAGTTATCTCTCAACTGCTGAAGTGCTGCTATCCTCTCATACAGTTGTAAAAACCAGAACTTGCAACAGTGCAAGAAATTTCTTGGCCAGTGTGACGTCCCACCCTTAAGGGGAAAGGAGCACCCAAGATTCATAGATGCTTGTGGTCGAAAGGAATGACAAAAGTCAGAGGGTCTGAAAATGCTCACAAAGGTTTATTAGTGAATTACACACGTGGCCTAGAAATCGGTGTGTTAGTCCCTGGGCTCCCAGTATAAGCACATGGCAGTGGCTTTGGATAACGGGGTGGGGTGAAAGGGAAGGGAGAGAGGGGAATGGAGGAAGGGAGGGAGGGAAGAAGGAAGGAAGGAA
The DNA here is from genome assembly GCF_036250125.1 of Pseudopipra pipra. Lineage (NCBI taxonomy): Eukaryota > Metazoa > Chordata > Aves > Passeriformes > Pipridae > Pseudopipra > Pseudopipra pipra. The sequence continues at coordinate 65,361,284 of NC_087580.1, read as the reverse complement.
GGCAGGAAGGAAGGAAGGAAGGGAGGGAGGGAGGAAGGCAGGCAGGAAGAAAGGAAGGCAGGAAGGCAAGAAGGAAGGAAGGCAGGAAGGAAGGAATCGCCAGCCCTGGCTCCAGTGTTGATCCAGCTGATGGGGTGTCCAGGGTCCTGGGGACACTGCCCAGGCTTGATGGGGGTACCTTTTATAGATAAGTCTTCCCCACCCTGGAGATAAATTTTTCACTTCCTATGCCAATTAGTTCTCATGCACAGTATGTTCTTTCAGACCTTTCTGGAAATGAGTTGGAGGCTTCGGCGGTCTTGGGTGATCTGGATCCCCCTACAGTCCATGCCTACTTCTTAATCTCATTCCTGCCCCTGTGCTGTGCTGTGCAGATCTCCAGGAGCCACAATAAGGACGTTTGTCCCAGAACAGTGCTGCCCTATCCCTGTATGGCCCCTCTCCAGCCACATCCTGGTCTTTCTCACAGTGTGTTATCACCAACAATCCTTGGTGGTTATTCCCAATAATCCTTGGTTGGCTCCACAACCATCCGGCTATTGGTGTTTGAGATATACACATTAGCCCCTTATCTTCTTGGTGTCTACAGCCAGGACTGCATCTCAAAAGTCAAATTAATGTAATTTGAAGTCAGTGTGGACCAATTCCTTTTGGTCTATTGAACTTTTATCTTTGGTGGGAGGAGCATGTTGCCTTTCAGGTCATATAGACATTAAGTTTCTTTGCCTATGATCAAGCATAGGGTGTAAAACAGCACTGTCCAATAGTACAGTGACCTAAAGACAGTAGGACTTTATCAGACCTTCAGGAAGTAAGTATAACAGAAAGCCATTATTGACATCTCTTGACTCAAGGATTGTTGGAATCATGTATTCACCCTTCAAAAGTGGTAGCTACCCTTGTAAGCTATTAGTTTTCTGGGCCTCATTCTGTGAGGTCAAGAAGCAGCCATTGTTTCTCAAGAGTATTGATGGTTCTGCCATCAGTCACTGCTTTCACATAAGACACTTTGGATTCTCTTATTCTAACAGCATAACCTTATTACTCAGTAGAGCTGAGTGTGAGCCAATATATCTGAGTCTCCCAGCTGTATGAATAACCCTGAATTATTTTTAAATTATCAGATTACAGACGTGATAATTTACTACCTGTGTGGGTGTTGCGGTTTAGGTCAGGACAGACTAAATGAATGCATTCATTTCTACTCAGCAGTTGGTTTTGTGTGATGGAGTTTAGATATTTATTGCCTCTGAGAAAGAATGATCAATGCAAAGAACACTTCAGAGCTACAGCAAAGTTGTTATTTCTATTTCCCCTTTCCTTGCTGACAGGAGCAGCAATTGTCAGTAGATGGAAAGAGCAGAGTGCTGAGCATGCTGATTGTGCCATATGAGCTTGGTCCCAAGGCCTCCACAGTCTGGCATCCCTGAAACTGCAACCTCCACAGGACTATTTTTACATTTCTGGGATTTTGTTTTGTGTGCAAATGCATATGCTTTATTAAATTCTTACTGGCACTGTTAGGATCATAAACAAAGACTTTTTATTAGGTCAGATCTCTGCTACCATTGTATACTCTTGTTATCATAGTACATTTGGCAGATAATAAAGATAGGGGGCTGAAACCCTTATTCTGCAAATACTTATTTCTGTGAATAGTCCCTGTGATTTAGAGTTTTACTGCAATCAGTCATGTGAGTAAACATTCAGAGGATCAACTTCTTTGCTACATGGATTGATTATCTTGAAGTTTTCAGTGAGGCATTTGGAAATAATATATATGAGATTATATATGAGATGTCCTTGTTTTTTAACAACTACCACTTCATATAAGTGAGGTGCTAGTATGTGGTTGTGTTGAGGGCATTGGTTGTAGTTCATTTGTAAGAGACAATGGGTGCCGATGCACTAGATAATTCTTTCACTTCCAAATTTTTCACTCTCCAGATCTGTAGGAATAAGTGTTCAGTCATGTGGAAGTTCTGAGCTTCAGATGAAGTTTCATTTTAGAGCCTTTTGGCTTTAGCATAGTTTGTTCAAAACTTGTATTCATTTAAGAGCATTGCACTGTGGCTGTGAAACAAAGAATAGTATGAAATTCTGCAAGTGATACTGCATAGATTTATGCATCTAATTATGTAAGTATTAAGAAACCACATAAAAATCTCACAGTTGCTTCTGCTTTTTTCTTAGCAGGAACGTCCTATTATTTAGAATTTCTTTTTTTTTCTATTTGATTAAGGCTAAAATAACCACGGCACCAGTTTTTATGAGCCAAATACTGTTACTGGAGTGTCTAAATCTGTAGAGAAAAAGCTCATAAATAAACTTCCCAGGTGTTCTGTGAACTCTTTAAGTCTTAAAAATCCAGTGATTGGTCTTTTGTCAACTTGGTGGGAGATGGTGGTGGCAAGTGGGGTTGCTTTTCCCCCAAGTTCAGGGACATTTTCTTATACTTGAAGCTTGGGAAGCTCTAGTATACTAAAGGGTGCAAACTTGCTGAGAGTGCCCTCGATCCCTTCGTATATGTCATTGATGAAGACATTAAATAAAGCTGGTCCCAATACAGACCCTTGAGGGACACCACTTGTCACCGATGTCCATCAGGACTCTGTGCCATTGGCCACTATGCTCTGGAGGCGACCATCCACCCAATTCCTTATCTGCTGAACAGTCCACCCATCAAATCCATCTCTCTCCAATTTGGAGAGAAGGCTGTTGGGGGAGACCGTGTCAAAGGCTTTACAGAAGTCCAGATAGATATCTGCAGCCCTTCCCTTGTTCACTGATGGAGTCACTCCATCCTAGAAGGCCACTAGGTTGGTCAGGCAGGACTTGCCCTTGGTGAAGCCGTGCTGGCTGTCCCAAATCACCTCCCTGTCCTCCATGTGCCTCAGCATAGCTTTTAGGAGGATCTGTTCCAGGATCTTCCCAGGCACAGAGGTGAGGCTGACAGGTCAGTAGTTCCCTTTTTAAAGATGGGGACAATGTTTCCCTTTTTCCAGTCACCTGGGATTTCATCTGACTGCCAGGACTTTTCAAGTATCATGGAGAGTGGCCTGGCAACTGCATCGGCCAAATTCCCTCAGGACTCTGGGATGCATCTCATCAGGTCCCATAGACTTATGTACATTCAGGTTGCTCAGGTGGTCATGAACCTGATCTTCACTTAGAGTGGGAAGCAGTTTGCTCCCCAGCCCCCATCTTGCAGTCCATCCACTCAAGAGGTGTGGGAAGAGATGTTGCCATTGAAGACTGTGGCAAAAAAGTTAAGTACCTCAGCCTTCTCCTTGTCCATAGTTACCAGTTTGCGAGCCTTGTTTAGCAGAGCAGGTACACCTTCTTTCACCTTCCTTTTCTGGCTAACACACCTGTAGAAGCCCTTCCTGTTATTCTTTGCCTCCCTTGCCATGTTCTTCTCCAACTTCATCTTGACCTTCCTGATCCCATCTCTTCACAACTGTCATGTGAAAAGGGGAGATTTCCTCAAACCTTAGTGTTTGATTTGTCTGTCAGCACCCCAGGACAACCTTGTGCCTGACCAGTCTGTCAGCATCCCGTTACGGGGACCCTTCACTGAACAGTTCACTAGGTCAGAGGGCTGTTCAACTGACTTGTTCAGGGGCACATGCCAACAGAGAGACCCCCTCCTGGGTCTCCGCACCTTTATTTGAGTATGTTACCCACTGCTGGTGACTGCTAGCACCCTTGAAAGACTCACATTAACACTTTACTGAATAACACTCTTTATTAATAAAATTGTGACAGGTTAAGTTTTGAGGGTTGCCAGTGACAGTATCTGACTGCAAAAATGTATTCAAAGCAACATACTAACAAGCTCTAATTCCCAAGGAAAGCTGGCTCAAGAGAATCATTCAGCACGCACAGAATATGGTTCTTATCCAGTAGGCCCATATGGGGGAGAGGCAGGTTCGGCCCATCAACTGAAGTTACGATGGAGTCTTCCCTGACTTGTCCCCATTCTTAACTCACTTTTATACTATTTATTTATGTTTAGGTGGAGCTTGAGTGACTTTAGTCATACATCTTACTCAGTGAGGGGTGGTCGTACCTTGGGGGCAGATATCTCAGTATAGTACCTGAGATAACCTTGGGATGGGGACGTGTCAGTCCAAGGAGAGGGATTTCACCACGGTTGTTGATTCACCAGCAAGACATCTACCTTTATCTCCCTTGGTTTTCAGCTGCTGTGCAGATTATCAGCTAAAAAGTACCACTGAGTTCTCTCCTCTGCAAGGGTTTTGACAGAGTCTGGCTGCAGGGTCTTCACTCCGCTCCGCCCTCCATTTAGTCCCCCTTAGATAGGTATGCTGACCGTGTTCCATTCAGGGAGTAGCAACTGCATTTCCCCCTATAATTTCCGTATTGTTATAACTGTGTCTATACCTTTCTACTATTCTTTAATTTTAACCCCAGTCTTCTTCCTACAACAACTGTACTTCATCTCTATACTCTTCCCAGGTCACCTCTCCCTGCTTCCACTGCCTGTGCATTTGCTCCTTTCTCTTTAGTTTGACCAGCAGGTCCCTACTCAGCCATGCCAGTCTCTTGCCTTCCTTGCCTGATTTCTTGCTCCTGGAGATCACTAGCTCTTGTGCTCTATAGAAGACTTCATGCCAGTTCTGTTCTGTCCCCTTGTCCCTGAGGGCAGTCTCCCGGGGATCCCATTACCTTCCTGAAGAGCTGGAAGTTTGCTTTTCTAAAGTTCAGGGGCCTGACTTTACTCTTCACCTGACCCATATCCCTCAGTACTGTGAACTCCACCAATGCATGATCACTGCAGCCCAGGCTGCCTCCAATCTTGATGTCCCTGATTAGCTCACTGATGTTGGTGACAATCAGATCCACTATCTCATTCCTTCTGGTACGGTTGTCTGTGGTCCATGCAATTATTTTTAAAGCCTTAATTTATTAGAAAACATTTCATCTTTTTTAAAGCTGACTCGTTTCACGTGGGGATTAGCTTTCAGAAATGCTGTCCCCTCAGCTGCCAGTGACTTTGGATGTAAAGCTAGGTGCTTGACACTTTTGCAAATGAGACCCTAAATGATTTGTATTAGTTATTAGGGTCAGATGAATCACCTGTGCAGTTAAGATACTGTCCTTTCAGTAATATTCTCTTATTCATGAGAATTCATATTGAAGGGATGACAGTTTCTTATGAGTATCAGATGCCAAGTATACCAAGTCTCTGTTTCCTAAGATTTGCACTGATTTGAAAATTACATATTGACTCAAGTGTTCTCTTTTGGTTTTGCTTTGAAGCTATTTCCACACTAAACTCTCAGTGCTGATTTTGACTTAAAACCCCATAATCTCTTCAACTGTTCAAATACAGGGACCATTAAAACATCTCTGCAAATAGATATGACAGATGGATGATGGGATTTTTCAGCTGCAGTGTGTGTTCTGACTTTTCAGGATGGCTCTGTAGCTTGAAATCCTGGTCACTCTGGAGAACCTCAGTTCACTTTTCAGTATTAATACGAAACCTTGGTTGTTCATGTAGGTGTCTAAGTATGGGGTAGTTCTTTTCTGAACTAGAGGTTTTGGTCCATCAGTTATCATAGTTAATAGTTGCATTAACAATCCCAGTAAAATTCAATGACATCAGTTTCCTGGGGAGACCAAACTCTTTTTTTCCTTTTCTTAAAGTATATTAAAAAATCATTTCTGTAATCATGTTTTACATGTGTCTGGAAGACCTGCCAGTGTTTCTGTTTTCTGTCGGACATTTCTCAAAGTCTAAGACTTTTGTCCATTATGAAAGATAACTAGGAAATGTATGGATGAACTTTTTTGTCTGCTGTTCCTACCAGTCATGGGCTTTGAATGTGAGTTGGGTCTTCAGATCCTCTCTGGGTTTTTGTTTTGGTTTGAGGTTTTTTGTGTGGTGGTTTTGGGTTTTTTAGCAACATACTGTCTCCCTGCTTCTCTCCTATACTTCTTATAAAATCTCTACTTCCAGAGAGAAGTTGTAAAGGAATCTTTTTTGTCTTTAACGTTTCCTTCTAGTATGCAAGTCTACATGCTAGTAGTCTAGTATGCTCCATATACTCAGCTGAAAAGAAAACCCTTTGGTTTCCTTACCAAAATGTTCTTGTGCTGCAGGTGGCTACAGGTATATGACAGAAGTTAGTTTGTCCGCTTTGGAACACATTTGAAAGGCAGATTCTTCAAAGAGGGTGAGCTTTGCATCAATACTATGATTAACAGGTCTGGTTCTGCCTCCTTCAGCTTCTGAGACCTTAGAGATCCTTTGCAGATTCTACTTTGAGGTAAGCAACAACTTTTTCCTATTTTAAGCCTCCACTTGACAATAAAAGGCTCTAATAAGTACTGTGCCACTTTACCTCAACTGAGGATCTGACCTTAACTAGCAGAGCTCTATTAAATTTATAGAAATAAAAATTGGAGAAATCTCTAAAATCAAATCAGTTATCAAGACTTGTAATAATTCTGCAGCTAATAAGGTAGAGGAGGAAGAGGGTGAAATGATACTCATGGTTTAATCTTTCAGTGACCTCTTATTTTTGATCTGCTTGGTGGTGTTTGCTTGCGTGGTTTTCTTCTTTCTCTAGATACTCTTCTACCATTTTTCAGCCTTCAGGAGTGGCGCTATTGCATGTGGAGCTTTGCATCAGGAGCTTAAGTTTAAAAATAAAATATCAGGCTGCCTTTCTGAAGATCCAGACATAGCATACACACACAGATGCAGTCAAACTGACCATATCCATTACTGCTTTCACAGCAATGGACAATGAAAAATGAAGAGTCTCGTTCCTCAAAACAAAAGAGGAAAAAATGTAATGCTTCTGCACCACTGGATAACAGTTTGTAAAGAGTGTGAGAGACCCATCCTCAAAAAGAGGACTGAAAAGCAGTAAAGCCGCATGACCATCAGGCATTCTTCATGCTGTTTTCTTCAGCTCCTGATATAGGTGCTGTAATCAAGATAACAACATCCACTACTTTCCCTTTCCTCCAACAAGCCAGTCATTTTATCATAGAAGGCAATCAGGTTAGTGTTTCCAATACTTTGTTTGTGCTATCCTCCATATGTGTGGATGTACCTTCCATGAGAATTTGCTTCATAACTTTCCCAGGATATCTAGGGTATTCTTATGAATTAAAAAGAAAAAGAAAAAAGTCACAAACAAACAACCCCACCAACACCACCCCACCCCAAATCAAAACAAAAGAACACAAAACCCAAATCCCAAAGAAGAACAAAGGGGGGAGGAGGAGCTACAAACAAGTACCCTTTCTCAATTTCTAATAAGTTTTGAATTTTTTTTCCCCCTTGAACTCTGCTGGGCAGTAGAAAAATGAGTAAGTTGTCCAACTGTTAGAAGTTTGAGAACAGAGTTAAAAGGACTGAGCAGTTTGGGTATAATGATTTTGAGAGCCTACAATGTTTTGGGTTTGTTACTAGTTATCGGTCCTTGGTAAGAAAGCTCTTCCTCACCCATCCCCTTTATAAAACTCCCTTTTAAAATTGTATATCCCTTTTCCATCTTCCTCCTGTCCCATGGGCTTTAATTCTAGGCTCTGCAGACATTTGGTTGAGTTGGCCTAAATTCTTTAGCAAAAGGCCTAGATTCCATACAGCACACTGAAAATGGCAACTGCATTAAAAACAAACAAACTCCACAAACAAAAAACCACAAAGAACAAAAGTTAATACCTTGTGTTTGGTGTATGATTTACCCACCTGCTGCCAAACTGTAAACTTCCAGTGTGCTACAGAAACTTCCATTTGTAACTTGCAATAAGTTAATATTGGGATTTTGACGATCAAGGCACAGAAAAGTTAAGTGGTGTAACAGGAAGGGATGTGAATCTGGAAACTCATATTCAGTTTCTGGCTCTGTCAGAGACCAGCTGTGTGATCTGAAACCAGTTCACCAGTCTATGTTTCTGTCTGATTACTTGAAGTAGTAAGACTCTTCATGGTAAAGATGTTCACTTAGCTTGTTTTTCACACAGAGTGTAACACAAATGTGGGCTCAACCTATATAATTCAAATAAGTGGGTATCAACTGCACAGAATATAAATGGAATATTAGATGTGCTACTTAGAATATGTAACTCTGCCATTTTGTTTCTCACTTGTCTCAGTTTAATGAGACAAAAATGTTTTGTTAGGAGGGTGAGATATGGGAAAAAAAACCAAGCTCCTCCCTCTGAGTAACTACAACTTTGAAATCAAGAGGCTCCAGTCGAAAGGTGTGGGAAAGAAAAATAACAGCTCTTTACCTAAGAAGAGATATATATATATATATGTAAAACAACAAGGCACCTCCTGTTGGGGGAAAGACAGGGGGCCGCCGCCGGCACAGGAAGGGAAAAGGGGGGGAAGGGTGGTTCCTCCTGTGGACTCATGCTGTAGAAGGCTGGCTCTGGCTGGGACTCTTCTTGTCGATGGGAGTAAGCTGCTGCCGACATAGGAAAGGAGGAGGGGGAAGGAAGGGTGCAGGCAGGGACCCCCCTGAGACAGACAAGTGATCCCAAAAACCAGCCAAACCACTCCAGCCCACCCTCCGTGGCTCTCCAAAAGAAAAAAAAGGTATAAAACCTCAGAAACCAAGCACCTCCCAGCCAAAAACTGCCAACCCCTTTTCCCTTCTGGCTGCTGCTGCTTCGGCTAAAGTTACACAGTAAAAATCTACCTTCCCCCCCTGCCTCGGGCAGAGGAAAACGATAGAGTCCTGCTTCTTGCAAAGTCATTAGCATTTCAATGGGACAGTCATTAAGGTCCAAGCCAGGCAAACAATGAAGCCTGAGTTTACCCCACCCCAGCCAGGCTGTTGGTGTGGAAAATTCACCAGGAGCTAAAAAAGTATAAAACTATAACACTGATCAAGTTTAGGGTTTTCCTGCCTTTGGACC